>NW_006409191.1:99402-100368 GCF_000296735.1 Chrysochloris asiatica | reverse complement strand
TAGGAATGTCCCATCTCATAAGGTTCTGGATGGGACTCAGGATTCCACCTAAGGTCCTATACTCTGTAAGGCTTTGCATGATGCCTGTTTCACTGGGCAAGTTCTAGAACCCCTTTTAGGTATTCCAATCAGTCATAAACTGAAGACAGGTTTACAAGTTTTCTCTAATCATGTTTCCCAACATTTCTTTCTATCCCACTCATGTCTATTTTACAATAGTAGGCAAGGGAAACTAATATTCATACGGCAGTCAAGGATTTTAGTATTAGTTCCCCTCTTCAGGCTATACCTAGATCCCTGATATTCCAAGGTTGAGTATACATCACTATTTACCTCTGTCCCACTAGGCCATGCAAAGCAGTCTCAGGGTTTCTCTATCTATCTTGTGCTTCTGCTTCCTCCCCCCTTCTTGTATTACCCTCCCCAACATCCAAACAAAACCCCCACCCCAACCCCATTGTGGTAAACTTATGTTCCATTAGTTCTACCCTCCATTTAGGAACGTCTATTTTATTCTGTAATCTACCTGACCTTCTAAGCCACCACCTGGATCTTTGTTCCTCTGTGTTTATCTATTTTCACATTGTAATTGTTTTGATTATAGACTGACCTCCCGGATCCTCTGTTCTTATAATTTTATTCTGTTCTTGACTCTTCCATTTGTCGATTGAATTCAGGGTGATGCTGCCACATACATCATTCTGTAGTTGTTGTTTGTTCTTGTTGGTTCTCAGTCCACAGAACTTCCTTTAGGATGTTTTTCATAGCAGGGTTGGCTTTGGCAAAATCCTTTAGCTTCTGTTCATCCTGGAATGTTTTGATTACACCATCATATTTGATTGACAGCTTTGCTGGGTAGAGGATTCTTGGGTGGCAGTAGTTTTTTTTCTTTTAGGATTTTATATTAGTCTCCCCATTGCCTTCTTGCTTGCATGGTTTCTGTTGAGAAATCTGAGTTTAATCTGA
>NW_006409191.1:79319-82818 GCF_000296735.1 Chrysochloris asiatica | reverse complement strand
TTTCTTGCCTGGAATTCCGAGTTATTGTTGACGGTGACCTTCACTACACCTTCACCCTAGCCACCATCAAGCCCCGCCTCCCCTGTATCCTTTTTTAAAGATAAAGTTAAGTTTTGTTATTTAATAAGCATCAAATCAGAATAGTATACCTCATAAGCAATCCACTAATGAGACAGCACAGATAGAAAGGGAACTGATCCTTTGTACAGCTAGGAGCATACAGCCATTACATTCATGTTAAGATAAAAGTGCTAAATTTCTAATATTTTCATAGCATCATACATAAAGTTAATCTCTTTCCAGGAAACTAGGAGGTAGGGATGTACATTTCTTTGATGATTATATTTCAAAGGACAAATTTCTCAGGTTCTTGAGAAATATTTTGATTTATACACTTTTCCAAAAGAAACAGGAATGATTTACAATGACAAGCTATCTAATGTGGATTTCATAAGGACAGGGGAGGAGGGGAATCTGTTCCTCTCTTTTTCTTTTTGTAAATTTATATTATGATTTCGGAAAATGTTTACAGAGCTAGTTGGTTTTTCACTAAATAATTCAACAAAGTTGTTGTTGTTATGTGCAGTGGAGTCGGGTCCAACTCATAGCGATCCTGTACAGGGTTTCTGAGGCTGTAAATCTTTATGGGAGCAGAAAGCCTCATCTTTCTCCTGCGGAACACCTGGAAGTTTCAAACTGCTGTTCCTGAGTTCATAGCCCGATTCATAACCACTACGCTACCAGAGCTCCTTATTCAACAAGTTAGTGAACATTATCCCTGGGAAAATGCTGACCTTTGATCAACTTTGGTTTGTTGTTCTAAGAAGTGCATACCTCCTTAATGTTATTTGTTGTTGTTGCTACGTGCCTCTGAGTTGATTCTGATCCACAGCGACCTTGTATAGAGTTTTTGAAGAACGTCTGGTGAACGTGAACCACCGACCTTGCGGTTCAAACTGACTTTGCAGTTCAGCAAATTAACCCACAGGACTCCTTGGTGTTTAGCTCATTTTAAAGGCTTGTCTATTGTTGGAGTGCTGGTGTGGCACTGTGTGTAAATGCACTGGACTGAACCCCAAGGTCAATGGTCCAAGTTCACCAGCTGCTCCTTGGAAATTCTATGGTGTCTATGGCATTTAACAATAGCATTGTTTGGTTGAAACTTGAACCCAGGGGGTGGTTTAAAGGGTGACTAAGAGCCATGGACTTGGCAGTTCCGTCAATCTCTATCAGACTTGTAAGCTTAGCCTTTTGAAAAAAAAATAAAAATAAAAAATATATATCATTTGAATTTTGTTCCACAATTTTATCCCACTCTATGCAGGACCTTCTAATTCCAGTACTGTGGGCTAATTCTTTCCATTTGGTTTTGCAATTTTATTCACTCTGTTTTGTTCAGGATGGGACGAGACCAGTAGTTGCACCTTAGATGGTCACTCAGAATCTTTTACTACCCCAACCCCCAAAGTAGGATGTAGAACCTTGTCTTTGTGGATTGTTATGTCAACTGAGCTTAATTGTTCCCTGAGAGTATCTGCCTAAGCCACCAGACCCAGCAGCTCACTTCATCAAGGTGATTGGTTGTGGCAAAGAAGTTTTCATGCATGTGAAAGTTGGACAGTGGTTAAGGAGGACTGTACAAGAATTGATGCATTTGAGTGATGGTTTGGAAGAGAATGTTTAAGGTACCATGGACTGCTAAAAGGAAAACTTACAGAAAATTTAAGTGAAGAAATATTCTCTATCTCATGGTTATAGGATCAGCATAATTTTGATAACTAAAAGCATAATATTTAGCACAAGACAGGAAAACTCCATGGAACTCCCACTCATTGAAAATTACTAATAGAATTAAAAAATTCTAACCTGGCAAAGAGTGAAAAAAGACAAGGCATTAAGCCCAACTTACTCCTAGAAACGTTGATTCTTAGTCCATAGGACTACAGGGTTACTTCCACTTTTCCTGCAAGTAAACTTTTCAGTGACATTTCTTCTGTCCTCTTTTCTAATATTGTAAGAATTTCAAATTTTAATATTCTCTTTCTTGATGACATATATTTTTCATAGCATTTATGACAGTCCATAGCATCAGACTGGGCTTGTTTGGGAAGCAGAGATTAGCATGCTAAAAGTTTATGATGAACTGTTAATGGGATCAGCAAATGGTAAGAGAGAGGAAGAAAGCAGTATAAGGCAGAGCTGTAATGCAGTTGTTTTCTGAGTTGTGATACAGTCCCTAAGTCAGCCTCCACAGACATACTGCAGACATACTGTGGTCTGGAACGGCAGAGAGGAAAACAGAGAGGAAAAGAGTGAATGCATTTCTGCTCATTCAAACATGGCACTTAAGGACATGTAAGGCAAGTCACCCAACTAATGAAGAAATTTGTAATGCACATAAATGAGGAAGTGTTGACATCCTCATGAGATAAAGAAAATTTATGAATTAAGGAGAAAAGGCAAGCCACTCAGTAGAAACTAGCAGATAATTCACAAAAGGCAGGAAGTAAATGAAAAAAATCAAGAAAAGAATACAATACAAGAAGATCAACCTCACAATAATAAAAGCGTTAATAAATTAAATATACATAATTTTTTTGTGGTGAGAATATGCAAAATGAAACATGCCAATTCTTAATTTTACTTAAAAGATCATTAGATTAATAAAATGTGCTGGCGATTACTTGGATACAAGAGATACCCAGTGAGAGTGTCATTTAGTTCAACCACTGTTTGAAACTACCCAAAGGATAATAGGTGCTCCCCTATGCCCCTATGCCCAATAACCTACAATTCCCCTTTCTTCATTATAAAAATTTTTGCTCATTTCAACCAGAATCAGAAAATAGCTAGGAAAAGTTCCGTGAACGTAAAAAAAAAACACAATTATCTTAATATTACTATAAATGGAGTAAACATATGTAAAATGGAAAATAAATGTGCTCCTGTTACACCCAACACATGGTTTGAATCTCCAAAGCACAATAATGTGATTAAAACAAAACAAAAACCCTTCAAACTGTAAACTGAGTCTAAACATTAGTGACGATATCATTCAACAGGGATTAAAAAAAAAAAAAAATCTCTTCAAAAAATGGTACTGAGACCATGGGATAGTTTCATACAAAAGAATAAAAGTGGACCATTACCTTATACCATATGCAAAAATTAACTCAAAGTAGGTCAAACACTGAAACTGTAAGCACTAAAGTAATAAACTTTCAGAAGGAAACAAATCTTCATGGTTTTGCATTGGGAAATGATTTATTAATAATGACACCAAAAGTGTGGGAAACAGTATTCATCATTTTATCATATCAGATAACAGTCAGAGTCAGGGATTGTAATATCTTTGGAGGGCATCATTTAATCCAACACAGAAGATTTGCCTTCTTAGGACTGATTGGGAAGATCTATTAAGAATATACCTAGGTTGAAAACCACTCAGTGGAGATTCTAGTGGTGAAAGGAGATGTGGGTAAGGCTCTTGAGGTTCAAT
>NW_006409191.1:77616-78814 GCF_000296735.1 Chrysochloris asiatica | reverse complement strand
ACACACACACACACACACACAACAGAATATACATAAGGAAGAACAGCAAGTGTGGTCATCATGTGCAGATATGACACATATATCTGCTGCAGCAATCAGGAGACCATGAGATAATCCAGTCTATATGAAATCGCCTCACAGAGGTCTAAATAAACCCTACTCATCTGTTCTTGTACATCCTTTACCTCTGAAGGTCTTTCCTTGTAATGAGCCACCACTCTTTTGCTTAAGGATATTAGCATCAATTCTCATTCTTCTTAGAACCAAAGCTCCCTCACTGATGAAATTCAAATATCTCACAATCATCTCAGATCACAGAGATCATTTTGTAGATGCTGAAACTGATTATGGTGGATGCTGATATTATCATGCAGTTTATCAAGGACAGATTTCAGTCACTAATTCAGGACATGAAAGTTCAGCTCTCTTGTCATTCAGTGGGGGTAAATGTAAGCTGCAATTCACAACCCTACCCATCGGATCATGCTTAAGTTACTGTTTGGCTATACCTGAAATCTTGCTTATGTCTTTCCCTACCTTCCATTCTCTCCTACTTGCGTTGGTCTGTGAAAGCTACTAACCACACTACTCTAACAAGAAACTCTTCCTCAAGCTCTGTCTCTATGGGACCTGTTCAAAGAAACTGAGATTAGAGAGTTGAGATCATTTATCAAACAGCACAGGTATAGACAAAAAACAGAGCCAAGTTTCAACCCCAAGAAGAAATGTAATTCGTGTACTAGTGTATTGAGTCCATCTAAATATTGAGGGATGATCAAGAAACATATATATATATGTATGTATATAAAACAGTTGTTCAGAAAGCAATTCATATGGGATAACACAATGACAGCTTTATGAAGGTTTAATGGACTGGTGTTGGCCATTTTGAATCTGATGACCATATGGTTTACTATGACAGAAATGACAAATTGAATAGGAATGGTATTGCATTCATTGTCAAAAATAACATATCCAGATCAGTCATGAGGTACAATGCTGTCTGTGATAAGATAATATCCATACACCTACAAGGATGTTAATACCACTATTATTCAAATTTACGCACCAACCACTAAAGCCAGTGAGGATGAAATAGAAGAATTCTAGCAACTTCTTCAATCTGAAATTGATCAAACATGCAATCAAGATGTATTGATCATTACTGGTGATTGGAATGCAAAGGTTGGGAGCAAAG
>NW_006409191.1:73676-75681 GCF_000296735.1 Chrysochloris asiatica | reverse complement strand
CAAGCCATGGTATTTTCAATAACCTCATGTACATGCAAAACCTAGACAGTGAATAAGGAAGACCATAGAAGAATTGGTGCTTTTGAGTTATGGTGTTGGAGGAGAATATTGAAAATGCCATGGGCTGCCAAAAAAAAAAAACCACACACACACACACACAATAGATCCATTTTGGAAGAATTGCAGCCAGAGTACTCTTTAGAGTCCAGGATGGCCAAGCTTTGTCTCTCATACTTTGGACATGTTTTCAGGAGGGATCAGTCACTGGAGGATATCATGTTTTGTAAGGTGGTGGGTCAGAGAAAAAGAGGGAGACTCCCAACAAGATGGATTGGCCAAGTGGCAGCATCGATGGACTCAAGCCTGGCAACGATAATGAGGTTGGCCCAGGATCGGGCAGTGTTTCGTTCTGCTGTGCATAGCATCGCTATGAGTCAGTACCGACTCGATGGCATTTAACAACAACAACAATCTCCCACAGCAATAGGTCAACCAGATTTCAGTGGTGCAGAGTGACAACAAAAGTGGAAGAGGGCATGAATTGAGAGCAGAAGGAAGGAGGAAGCATATGTTTCTATATGAGATGTCTTTCTGCAGCAATATGGAAAAGCTCTAGATGAAAGTAATTCCAAAAGGCAGTAGCAGCCCATTAGGATCCTTATAACTACAGAGTTTTTTCTTCTTTGTGGATAACAGTTGTTGGGTGCAATTTTGTGAGGTAAGTAAATAAATTGGGAAAACTGTGTTTATTTAAATTATATTTAAAATAATTGACTGTGTACACATTTAAGCTTGACAATGGCATATTTTTTAAGCTTACTGTGGATTTAAACAACTGAGGACCAACACACAGAGGTAATTTTTCACTCATAATATTTAGCTGTTAGTCATTTAGTCATTTTTAGAATTTGCTAATGAAAAATTTAGGAATTCTGAATCATCAATATTCCTTTCACTTTTATTTATTTTAGAAACACAAGTCTAAAGTAGATAATATAATCCCTAAACAGAAGGTAGAGTTTCGATATAAAACCAAATAGCCACCACTCGTCTGTCTGTCATGCTGTGGTGGCTTGAGTCTGTTATGCTGTGGTTGCTGTGATTCTGAGGGCTATGACACCAGTATTTTAAATAACCAACAGGGTCACCCATGGTGGACAGGTTTTAGATGAGCTTCCAGGCAAAGACAGACTAGGAAGAAAGAGTGACGAACTACTTTCGAATCGCTAGTCACTGAAAATTCTATGAATAGCAGATAAACACTGTCAGATACAGGACTGGAAAATGAGACCCTCAGGTTGGAAGGCACTCAAAATGCGACTGGGAAAGAAATGTCTCCTCAAAGTAGAGTTGATCATGATGACGTGAAAAGAGTTAAGCTCATGGGAGAAAAACCCACAGAACCTTCATCTGCTGATGGGCACAACTCAAAATGAAGAGAAACAGCTGTAAACAACCATTGAAAATTGGAACATGGAATGTATGAAGTATGAATTTGGGAAAATTGGAAGTTGTCAAAAATGAAATGGAATGCACCATCATCCATATCTTAGGCATTAGTGAGCTGAAATGGACTGGTATTGGTCATTTTGACTCTGACAACCACAAGGTTTACTATGCAAGGAATGACAAATTGAAAAGGAATGGTGTTGCATTCATTGTCAAAAAGATCATAACCAGATCAGTCATGAGGTACAATGCTGTAAGTGATAGGAACATAGCCATGCGCCTACAGGGAAGCCCAGTTAATACCACTATTATTCAAATTTATGCTCCAACCATTAAAGCCAGTGAGGATGAAAAGAAGAATTCTACCAACTTCTTCAATCTGAAATCGATCAAACATGCAATCAAGATGTATTGCTCATACTGGTGATTGGAATGCAAAGGTTGAGAGCAAAGAGGAAGGACCAGTAGTTGGAAAACTTGGCCTTGGTGATAGAAATGATGTTGGAGAATGAATGATAGAATTCTGCAAAACCAATGATTTCTTTATTTCAAATAC
>NW_006409191.1:64351-65930 GCF_000296735.1 Chrysochloris asiatica | reverse complement strand
TTCTCTAATTGTTGGAGGGCAACTTATAGAAAAATTAAAATAATTCTGTGCATAAGGTCTCTATGAGTCAGTACCAACTCGATGGCACCTAACAACAACAACAATTGTTGGAGATGTTGTATTAAAGTGTTGATTTTTTTTCTTCTTTTTTGATATGTGTAGTTATTTTATTTTAATTTTTTTTCTATAAATTGCCCTCTAAGCACATCAACAAAAAAGAGGAAGACCCCCAGAGAGATAGATTAGCAAAGTGGCGGCATCAATGGGCTCAGACCAGGTTGGCCCAGACCAGGCAGTGTTTCATTGTGCTGTGCATAATGTTGTTATGAGTTGGTACCGACTGGATGGCACCTAATAACAACAACAGCAAGCACTGCTATTACTGTGTCTGAAAGTTTTCGGTATTTTGTGTTTTCATTCTTATTTGAGCCAATTATTTTATTTTATTTTTTATTTGTTCAATTACTTAGTAGCTTTTAAGCAAGGTTTATTCAATTTCAATGTATTTGTTATTCTTATTGTTGATTTCTAGTTTTATAGAGTTGTTATTTGAAAAGCTGCTGGTTGTTGTTAAGTGCTGTCAAGTTGGTTCCGACTCATAGCAACCCTGAATAGGGTTTCCATGGAGCAGCTTGTGGGTTTGAGCTGTTGATCTTGTGGTTCACAATCCAGTGCTGATGTTACAGCATATTTGAGTCTTGTTTTGTGGCCTAACATGTGGTCTGTTTTGAAGCATATTCCATGTGAACTGGAAAAGTATGTGTGTTGTGTTTTATTGGGCTCATTGCTTTGTGTATGTCTATGATGTCAAGTTTTTTATTGTGTTGTTTAGTTCTTCTGTGTCTTTGTTGAGGTTACTTCTAGTTGTTCTGTCTTTCATTAAACATGGCATATTAAAATATCCTACAATTATTGTTGTTGGTAAGTCCTGTAGAGTCAGTTCCAACTTATAGCCATCCTGTATAAGATTTCTGAGAAGCGAATGGTAAGTTTTATCCTCCAACCTTGGGTTCAAACTGCCCAATTGTTCTACACCAGTGTTATCTATTTCTTTCTTCATTTATATTAGACTTTGATTTATATATTTTGTGGCACTTTTATAGGGAACCTAGATATTTATTTTTGCTTATGTCCTCTTGTTTAATTGACTCTTCAATCATGTAATAATCTCCTTCATTGTTTTTTATGCTGGTTTTTGCCTTAAAATCTGTTATATCAGAGATAAATATTGCCACTCCTACTCCTTTTTGACAAAATCCTCACCACTGGAGAAATAAACAACATTCTTATCAATGGAGAAAAGATTGACGCTGTCAAGGACTTTATTCTTCTTGGATCAACTATCAGCACTCATGGAAGCAGCAATCAAGAAATCAAATGATGTATTTCACTAGGCAAATCTGCTGCACAAGACCTTTTTAAAGTGTTGAAGAGCAAAGATGTCAGCTTGAAGACTAAGGTGTGCCTGACCCAAGCTGTGGTAATTTCAATAACCTCATATGAATGCAAAAGCTGGACAGTGAATAAGAAAGACTGTAGAAGAATTGATGCTTTTGAATTATGGTGTTGGAGGAGAATA
>NW_006409191.1:59411-63546 GCF_000296735.1 Chrysochloris asiatica | reverse complement strand
AACAACAACAAATAGAAGGTATTCTACCAGTGATTTTTTTCAAGGATACCTTCATGTCCCTGTTCGTCAGGCTGTAGATAAAAGGATTCATCATTTTAGGAACCACACTGTATATCACTGAGGCTACTGCTATCTCATGGACAAATGTATAAATGCAGAACTAAGGTACACAGCAAAGTCTGTTCCATATAATAAGGAAATAACTGAGAGGTGAGACCCATAGGTGGAAAATGGTTTATATTTCCCAGCTGTTGTCATTTTCAGAACTGAGCAGACAATTTTAATATAAGAGAAAATGATCATCCCAAAGAGAGGAATAGTAGCAAATGTGGTATTTATAACATATGTTGTTGTTGTTGTTAAGTGCCATCGAGTTAGTTTCAACCCATAGCGACCCTGTACAGGGTTTCCGAGGGTGTAAATCTTTACGGGAGTATAAAGCCTCATCTTTCTCCCGCGGAGCAGCTGGTAGTTTCGAACCACTGACCTTTAGGTTCGCAGCCCGATTCGTAACCACTACGCTACCAGAGCTCATATATCAAGATGTTATTGATGAGAGTATTAGAACAGGCAAGCTTGAGGACCTGAGTAAGTTCACAGAAAAAGTGGGGGATTTCTTGGTTTTTACAGAAGGACAATTTCAACAACATTAGACTTGGAGCAGGGCCTCCACAGTGCTAGTGAACAAAGAGAGCATAGTCAGCAGGCCACAGAGTCGAGGGTTTATGATGACCGTTTATCTCAGTGGGAAATAAATCGCCACATTGTGGTCATAGGCCTTTATTGCAAGAAGGAAAAATTCAAAACCTGCAAAAACTAGTAGAGTGCATACCTGTGTGAGGCAGCCTGCGTAAGTGATAGATTATCTGTGTACCTGGATGTTTATCAGCATCTTTGGGATTATTATTATGCTTAAACCTATGTCCGTAAAGGACAATTTGGCAAGAAAGAAATACATGGGGGTGTGGAGGTGGGAGTCAGAGCTAACATGAAGATGATGAGCAGATTTCCCAGCATGATGGCCAGGCACATGAACAGAAATATGTTGTAGATGAGGGGCTGCATTTCTGGATCTGTTGTCAGTCCCAGGAGAAAGAATTCTGAAACACCTGTTTGGTTTTTGGGTTCCATATTGTTGATGAAGCTGATGGAAACAATGGGTAACAAAACACTTAGATGTGTAATTACATTACCAGAGGCAAAAACTATCAGGGAAGGTTGGAGAAGGATGAAATATATATAAATACAATATGCATATTATTATTAATATTTTTTTAATGATGACTTGTATGTAGCTGCATGTCCTTCTATGGTGCTGTAGGTTCACCACCTGATTGCCAACCACAACATTGGTAGTTCTATCCACCAGCCACGCCTCAGAAAAGTGATGCAGGGTGTCTATGAGTCTGAACTGACTAAATGGAACTTAACAACAACCATAGTAACAAATATGATTCTGGAAAGGAGTGTTAGATTCTTCCTACTAAAAAAAGTTTTTATCCAAACTCTGTTATTGTGATCATTTAAAATATTTGTCAATTTTATAAAGAGAAAACAGATTGACTATGGAAATAATGTCATGTGTCTATCTCAGACTCCAAGTCTTTCCATTATCAGATCAGAAAATCATAGATGATAAAATGTGTGCTATGAATCCTGAATAAAAAGATATGATCAAATTGAAAATACTCCTTCTTTTTCACCACAAGAATGTAAGAAAGTAAATATTAGAGAATTCTATTATAGTCTTTGTCATGTTTGACAAGGGGCAGATGTCTGGTCAGAGGAAAATAATCTCTGTCATTCTAAAGACCAAGTGGAAGACTGGTAGAATGAGAGATCCTGTAGACTGGTTTTATGGTACAAGAAAACAAGTCAGTTGGATGGAAGACAGTTAGGCAGTAGTTCTTCTAATATTATTTCCAGTCATTTAATGCATATGTTCTAGTCACTCATCCTGAACAGAATGGATTGACACCATATGGGTTCAAACACACATGATTGTAAAGATCACAGATGACCAGACAACCTTTCATTCTCTTGTACATGGGTCACTCTGAGTTTTAACCAATTCTATGGAGTTCTAGTGTGGTGCTGTAGGTCAATGCACTGGACTGCAAAGTCATTTGAATCGCAAGGTGAGTGGTTCAAGCTCACCAGTCACTCTTGGAAACCCTACACAGGGTCGCTATGGGTTGGGATCAACTCGACAGCACTCAAAAACAACAACATGGCACCTAATAACAACACTAAAGACAGTTATAGTAATTCTTGTCATAGCTTCCCCAGGATGAATCTGTAGTAAAACATGTCTTCAGTTCCAAGCATTATCTAAGGGACACTTGGTTATCTGGCTGGCATTACTAAGGAATGATGCTGGACATCAGTCCTAGATATTGGATAACGTAGTCAGAAGATCTGTTCTCAGAAAAGGTAGTCGGACCAAGTTAGGAACTAGGCTCCTGCAAAAGTGGATCATCAGTAGGAGGAGTCTGATGTCTGCTGCTTCTTGACTGAAAAAAGGTTAATGAGTGAGAGGGTCACAGGCAGACTATTTTCAGTCTTTGTGTCCCTGGGGGCTCAATATCCAAAGCTCCTCATTAGCCAAACATTTTTATTGTAAGTTTGTTCTAAGGACAGTACAAGTCCTTAGTGGCCAATATAATAGAAGATGGAATTCAGAATGTCTAATTATGAAAAGGCCAGTTGCATGACATTCACTTCTCTCCTCTCTTTTCAACTCAATTGTATGTCCATACTTAGCACATGAAGATGTATCACCACTATCTAATTGCTTGCCAGTGTCCTTTATTTAATACATGGTAATTATTTTAGGTATGGTAGTATAGTTTATGTACATTGGTATTATAATTAAGAAAGCCAAGATATTGTAAAACAGAGATGTTAAGAGTTGTTTCTTTCTTAAGTTCTTGAAGGTCTCCTGGGCATTACTCTTCATTCTCTCAGTTATTCTCTCCAGTCAATTCTGACTGTAACCCCTAAAAATAGTAATACTACCCTATTTTGAGGGCTCCTTAAGACAGTTTTCCAATTTCATCACAATAATTTTCATGTGGTGGTAGACAGATAAATTAATTTGTCATACTGTAATTTTGCATGTTACTGTGATACTGTAAGCTATACTAATGGTATTTTAAATACCAGCAGGGTCATCCATGGGGCATAGGTTACAGAGAAGTTTCCAGATTAGGACAGACCAGGGAAAACAAGAGGCAGACAACTTCTGAAGCCTCAGCCACTAGACACCTTATTAATAGTATCAGAATACTGTCATATATAGTGCAGGAAGGTGAAAATATTTTCAATAGCCTCAGAATATTGCCAGATAGAGTAAATTCTCTGGAACTTCATATACTGATAGTGCATATCTGAAAATGAGGAGAAGCAATTATAAACATCCATTAATTACTAGAACACCTAATATCCAAATAATGACTTTAGGAATAACATGAAGTTGTGAAAAATAAAATGGAATGCATTAAGTTGCTATGTTAGGCCTTCGTGAACTGAAATGGACTGGTATTGTTCATTCTATATCTGACAACCACATGGTTTACTATGCCTAGAATAAAAAAATTAAAGCAGAATAGCATTGAATTCTTTATCAAAAAGAACATTTCAAGATCCATCTTGAAGTACAAAATTGTATGTGAAAGGATAACATATACCAACATGGAAGGCAAGGTAATACCTCTATTATTATTCAAATTTATTCAACAATAGCTATAGCCAGTGATGATGATATTCAAGATTCTACCAACTGTTTCAGTCTGAAATGGATCAAATATTCAATCAAGATGTATTAATAATTGGATGGCAGCTAGAGTGGAGGTGCAGTGAAGTTCACTGTCAACGATACCACAGAATACCAGGCAAAACAGATCCAGGGCATAGCTCTAAAACTCGGAACCACATAGCTAGGAATATTTTTTAAGTTTGAAGGCTTATAGCTAGTGAAACTTGAAGCTGAAGCAAGAAATCACGTACTTTTGAATCGGCCAGGCTTGGTGGCCGGGAGCCGACATCTTGGGTGAAACCAAACGGCAAGACCAAGCGTAGGAGCAGAAACACCATGAGAACTTTGGAGCAAAGGTGGACAATACACTTTGTTGGT
>NW_006409191.1:34224-53985 GCF_000296735.1 Chrysochloris asiatica | reverse complement strand
AAAGTGGCAGCATCAATGGGCTCAAGCATGGCAACAATAGTGAGGTTGGCCCAGGATCGGGCAGTGTTTAGTTCTGCTGTGCATAGTGTAGTTATGAGTCGGTACCAACTCAATGGCACCTAACAACAACTCATTTTTGACTGTCGCTAGTTTGATATATTTTCCATTCTTGAATTTTAGTCCATTTTTGAATTTGTATGCAAGGTATATTTCTTGTAAACAGCATGATGTTTTCTTATCTATTCTGCTATTCTGTATTATATCTTGACTGCTGCATTCAATTGTCTATGTTCAATGTAATTATCAATGGTATGAATTAATTGCTGTCATTTTTCTGTGGTTATTTATTTATTTTTTGCATTGTTGATGGCTATTTTCTTTGTTCCACATAATACTTATGCTGAGTTTATTTTGTTTGCATAGTTTCTTGTCATTTTATTTATTACTACTGTTACAATATTAACTAAATCTTTGTGGTTTTCCTTTTTCTTGTTTTGCCGTATATTAATTTTCTTTGATGTAATATTTTAATTTCTTCTCCAGTTTAAAACAATCTGATTTATATTTACTATATAATTACTGCCAAGTGAAGTAATCTAGGATATGATGCATAGCTTAATCACACCTACAAGGAATGCTTTCCTCAATAAGGCATTGTATACTGATTGCACTTATTTAGACCTGCTGTTTTGGGCAATTTTTCAGCCTGCTACAACAAGTGGAAAAAGACTATACCACATGAAGGAGTCCTGTTGTGGTCCTGTGGTTAATGCGCTGAACTGCAAAGTCAATTTGAACTGCAAGGTTCGTACTCACCTCCTGCTCTTTGGAAACCCTATACAGCGTCTCTATGGGTCGGAACTGTCTTGATGGCAGATGGAAAGAATACACAGAATCACTGGACCAGACATAAATGGTCAATGTTTTACCGTTTGAAGAGGTAGCATATGATTAAGAGCCAATGATATTGAAGGAAGAAGTCCAAGGTGCCTTGAAGGCATTTATAAAGAACCACTTCCTGGGAATTGATGGACTACAAATTGAAATGCTTAAACAACCGGATGCCACACTGGACACACTCACTCATGTATGCCAAGAAGTTTGCAAGACAAACACCTGGCCAACTCACTGGATTAGATCCATATTTGTGCCTATTCCAAAAAGAGGTGACCCAACAGGATGTTTGAAATGGCATTGTTGTTGTTATTATGTGCCGTGGAGTCGGTTCCTACTCGTAGCGACCCTGTACAGGGTTTCTGAGGCTGTAAATCTTTACGAGAGAAGAAAGCCTCATCTTTATCCCGTAGAGTAGTTGGTAGTTTCAAACTGCTGACCCTGAGGATAGCAGCCCGATTCATAACCACTACGCTACCAGAGCTCCTTTTTACGTTACCAGGAGCCCTGGTGTGGCGCTGTGGGCCAATGCGTCAGACTACAAAGTCGTTTGAACTGCAAAGTCGTAGGTTCAAGCTCACCAGCTGCTCCTTGGAAACCCTACACAGATCGCTATGGGTCAGAATCAACTTGATGGCACGTCACAACAACAGGACGTGGAAATCATGGGAAAATATCATTAATATTCCATGCAAGCAAAAGTTTGCCAAAAAATAATTCAAAAAAGGCAGTGACCATACACTGACAGAAAATTTCCAGAGGTTCAAGTTGGGTTCAGAAGAGGACATAGAATAAGTGATAACATTACTGATGGAAGATGGATCTTGGATGCTTTTGAATGCATGGATCATGACAAACTATGGACAACTTGTGTATAATGAGTATTTCAGAATATTTGATTGTATTCCTGAGAAACCTGTACATAGACATAGAGGCAGTTGTTCAAACAGAAAAAGGAACACTGAATGGTTTTATATTAGGTGTGCGGTAGGTATGTATTCTCTTACTGTACTTATTCAATCTATATGCTGAGCACACAATCCAAGAAGCTGGATTATATGAATAAAAACATAGCATCAGTATAGGAGGAAGACTCATTAACAACATGTTATGTGCAGATGATACAACTTTAGTGAAAACATACAGGACTTAAATTACTAATGAATATTGAAGATGAAAAACCATACCTTTGGTTTGGATTACTTCAATGTAAAGAAAACAAAAATCCTCACCACTGGCCCAATAAATAACATTCTTATAAATGGAGAAAAGATTGAAGTTGTCAAGGACTTCATTTTGCTTGGATCAACCATCAGTACTCATAGAAGCAGCAGTCAAGAAATAAGATGATGTACTGCATTAGACAAATCTGCTGCACAATATCTCTTTAAAGTGCTCAAGTGCAAAAATGTCAGTATGAGGACTAAGTTATGCCTGACCCATGCTATTTTTAATAACCTCATATGCACATAAAAGTTAGACAGTTAATAAGGAAGACCATAGAGGATTTGATGCATTTGAGTTATGGTGTTGGAGGAGAATATTAAAAGTACCAGGGACTGCCAAAAGAATAAACCAATCTGTGTTGGAGGAAGTACAACCAGCATCCTCCCTGGAAGCCAGGATGGCCAAACTTCAGCTGTCATACTTCAGACATATTGTCAGGAGGGACCAGTCCTTGAGTAGGAGATAATGCTTGGTAAATTGGCTAGTCAGAGAAAAAGAGGAAGATTCCCAGTGAGATGGATTGGCACAGTAGCACAGTGACGGGCTCAAATATGGCAATGATTTTGAGGTTGGTACTGAATTGAGCAGTGTTTTGTTCTTTTGTGCTTAGCGTCACTATGAGTCTATACTGACTCAATGGCACCTACCAACAACAAGTTCACGAATATTCCCTTGCATGCAGAGTCACGAACTTAATTAGACATGAAAAAACCAACATCTTAATTCTCCTGTAATCCAGATTTCTGAAATTATGGGATTGGGTTGATTTATCCATGCCTTTGCATTTAAGTGTCATTTTAATCTTAAACCTTTAAGGAACTAGTTTTTCTTCAGTCACCTTCAAGTCAAATAATTGTCTAGTAAACAGTTTAGCAGATTCTTTGGTGCTGCAGTAGGATGATCCTGTATTGTCAATTGAAGAGTTCAACTGTTCAAACCCACCAGGATGGTGGTGCAGGATGAAGGTGAGGCTTTCCACTTTGGTAAGGACTTACCGACCCAGAAACCCTACACAGGAGCTTTATGAGTCATAACTAACCTGATGGCAGTGAGTTAGGGTGTTTTTTTTTTGTTTGTTTGTTTTACTAAATTTAGCAGAGTCAAACAAACAAATGTCTGTTTTACCTCAGACATTGTGATTTTATAAAGAATAATTTATGTGTTGGCCATTTTGAATAGCAGGAATCACAGAGTCTAACTGCAAAATATATGGCATTTTCTTAGTACCTCTGTTCCAGCAACAGAAGGAACTTGGAAACCTTATGATCTAATGCTATCTCCATGGAAAGAAATCTGACAATTACTTATGTATTCTTTTTTTACTATCCCCTTTTGGGACTGCGTTCCCTATACTTTTGAGTTGATACTGCCTGATTTGAATTGTATCTACTCACAAGAAATATATTCTGTTACACTAATTTCTAGGGTTCTTTGAGTAATAGGTTTTCTGACAGACTGAAGTCAGATGGAAATGAAAGGAAATAATTGAGTAATGTGAGCATAAACAAATCTAAAGGAAAATTTTCAGAAAATTTAAAGGAAGAAATACTCTATCTTCTGGTATAAGATCAGCATAACCTTGATAACTTAAAGCATCCTATTTAGCACAAGAAAGGAGACCTCATGGAACTTACACTCCTTCAAAATTACTAACATAATTGCAAAAACTCCAATCTGGCAAAGAGTGAAAAATGGTAATGCATCAAGCCAAACTTAGTCTTACTCTAGGAAACTTGTATTATTCCTCCAAATAACTACAGGTTCATGTTCACACTTCCTGCAAGTAAACTGCTCAGTGACATTTCTTACGTCCTCTTTTCTAATATTGCAACAATTTCAAATTTTTGTATTCTCTTCATTTATTCTCCATTGCACTTATCACAATCCACCCTTTTCTTATAGCATCAGATTGCGCTTCCTTGGGAAACAGATATTAGCATGCTCCTAGGATAAGCACCTGAGAAAGAAAGGGAACAGGATTGGGGAGAGGGGAAATCTGAAAATAAAAGAGTGAATTCTTTTGTGTTAATCCAAAAAGGCACTTAAGGATATGTAAAACAAGCCACCCAACTAATAAAGAAATGTGTAACGCACATAAATGACAAAGTGTTGACATCTTCATTAAATGAAGAATGTTTATGAATTAAGAAGAGATAAACCACTCAATAAAAATACCATTAGCAGATAATTCTCAAAAGATAGGAAATAAAAGAGAGAATCAACAAAAGGTACATAATATGAAAGAATCAATCTCATAATAGTAAAAATTTTAATAAATTACATATATATAATTTTTTTTGTGGTGAGCACATGCAAAATGAAACATATGCCAATTCTTAAATAATATGTTATACTTAAAACATTACTAGACTAAATAGGAAATGTGCTGGTGATTACTTGGATACAAGAGACACTCAATGAGAATATAATTTCTTCCATTTCTTCAACTGCTTAAAAAACTTAAAAGTACTCAAAGGACAATAGGTGTTTCCTATGCCCAATAACCTACAATTCCCTTTTTCTCATAATAAAAATATTTCTCATTTCAACCATGAAGCATGTGTAAGAATATTGAAATAACTTATTTGTAATGTCAGAAAGTAGCTAGCAAAAATTCTGTGAACGTAAGAAAAACACCAAGCAACTTTCTTAATATTACTATGAATGATATAAAAGTATACAGCATTGAAAGTAAATGAGGTCATGCTATATCCAACAAATGGTTTGAATCTCCAAAACATGATGATATGGTATTTTAAACACACACACACACAACCCAAACATTAAATTGAGACTAAACTTCAGTGGCAATGCAATTAAACAAGAGAAACAGAATAAACCTCCTCAAAAAATGGTACTGAGATCAAGCTACATGCAAAAGAATAAAAGTGGACCATTACCTCATACCATATAGAAAAATTAATTCAAAATGGATCAAACACCAAAACTATAAGAACTAAAACTATAAACCTTTTAGAAGGAAACAGAGAAGCCAATCTTCATGGTCTTGTATTTTTGTAAATGATTTGTTATTTATGCCACAAAAGCACAGGAAAAAATATTCAACATTATATCAGGTAATAGTCACAGGTGTCAGGGATTGGAATATTTTTGTAGGGTACCATTTAACCCAATATAGAAGTTTTGCCTTCTGTAGATTCATTGGAAAGATCTATTAAGAATATACTGAGGAAAGAACAGTAAGTGTGGTCATCATGTGTGGACATGACACATGCATCCGCTGCAACAATTAGGAGACCATGAGAGAAACTTGTCTCTAATGAAATCATACCACAGAGGATTAAATAAAGCCTACACTACTGTTTCTATACATCCCTTACCTCTGAAGGCCTTTCATTGTAATGAGCTATAACTCTATTGCTTAAGAATATTAGAGCCAGTTCTTTTTCTTCTTAAAACCAAAGCTTCCTCACTGATGAAATTCAAATATCTCACAATCATCTCAAACCACAGAGATCATTTTGTAGATGCTGAAACTGATTATGGTGGATGCTAATATTGCCATGTAGACAGGTTATCAGTGACAGATCTCAGTCATACTGAATCCGGTCATGAAAGTTCAGCCCTCTTGTCTCACAGTGAGGAAAGTATAAGGTGCAATTCACAACTCTACCCATTGGATCAGGCTGAAATGACTTTCTGGCTATACCTGCAACTTTGCTTAGATCCTCCCTTGTCTTTTACATTCTCTCTCACTAGCATTTATCTGAAAAAGCTATTGATCACACCACTATAACAAGAAACTCTTCTGTAAGCTCTGCCTCTATGAAACCTGTCCAACGAAACTGAGATTAAGGAGTTGAGATCATTTTTCAAACAGCACAGTTGTAGAAAAAAAGCAGAATCAAGGTTCAACCCCAAGTTAAAATGTAGTCAGTGTAGTGAGTTCACTGGAATTAAGGGATGATAGAGATTAAAAAAACAAACAAAAAAACAAAATCAAAACAAAAAATAAACTCCCCAAACTATATATACACATACATACCTACAAGAGAGCAGTTATTTAGGTAGCTATTCATTGGGGATGATACATAGACATCTGATTTCACACAGCAATGTGTTGTCCAGAAGTGGAGGAGGGCATGAAAGCTCCCAAGGAAGAACAGAAGGAAGGAGGGAGCATATGTGTCCCTATACAGAAATGTCCTTCTACAGAAAATTGGGTAGTATCTGAGTCAAAGGAATGCCAAAAACAGCCTTAGCACATTGGTGGGTTTGGGGCTGTGCCATGGAGTCAGTTCCAACTCATAATGACCCTGTATAGAGCTTCTGAGGCTGTAAATCTTTGCAGGAGCAGAAAGTCTCATCTTTTGTAGAGCAACTGAACTATTGACTTTGTGGTTAGCAGCCCAGCTCATAATCCACTATGCTACCAGAGCTCCTTAGCAGCACATTAGGACCCTTATAACTACAGGATTTTAATCTTATCTATGGATAAGAGTTGTTGAGTGCAGTTTTGTGAGTTAAGTAAAGGAGCAAGACCCTAAGTTGGGAAAATGGTGTTTATTTGAGTTATATTAAAAAAAATTGAGTGTTTCAGAATTTGAGCTTGACAATGGCACATGTTTTGAGCTTACTATGAAAATATAAACAAGTGAGGACCAATATACAAAGGTTTTTTTAATTCATTATATTTAGTCATGAAATCATCTAATCGTTAAAAAAAATGCTGATAGAAGACTTAATAATTGTGACTCACCAGTATTCCTTTCACTTTTACTTATTCTAGAAACACAAGTTCAAAACAGATAACACAATCCCTAAAAAGAAGGTATCCTACCAATGATTTTTCTCAAGGATACTTTCATGTCCCTGTTCCTCAGGCTGTAGATAAAAGGATTCATCATTTGAGGAACCACACTGTACATCACCGAGGCTACTGCTATCTTACTGGATGAGTGTGAAAATGAAGAACTAATGTAGACACCAAATCCTGTTCCATAGAATAAGAAAACAACTGAGAGGTGAGACCCACAGGTAGAAAAAGCTTTATATTTTCCAGCTGATGGCATTTTCAGAATGGAGGAGACAATTTTAACATAAGAGAAAATGATCCCAAAGAGAGGAATAGCAGAAAATAAGCCATTTATAAAATATAGTAAGATGTTATTGATGAGAGTATTAGAACAGGCAAGCTTGAGGACCTGAGTAAGTTCACAGAAAAAGTGGGGGATTTCCAGGTTTTTACAGAAGGACAATTTCAACAACATTAGACTATGGAGCAGGGCCTCCATGATGCTAGAGAACAAGGAGAGTATAATCAGCAGGCCACAGAGTCGAGGGTTTATGATGACTGTGTATCTCAGTGGGAAACAGATGGCCACATAGCGGTCATAGGCCATTATTGCAAGAAGGAAATTTTCAAAACCTGCAAAAACTAATAGTGTGCATACCTGTGTGAGGCAACCTGCGAAAGTGATAGATTTTCCATGTACCTGGATGTTCACCAGCATCTTTGGGATTACAGTTGTACTTAAACCTATGTCTGTAAAGGACAGATTGGCAAGGAAGTAATACATGGGTGTGTGGAGGTGGGAGTCAGAGCTGACAGCCAGGATGATGAGCAGGTTTCCCAGGATGATGACCAGATACATAAACAGGAACATGTTGTAGATGAGGGGTTGCATTTCTGGATCTGTTGTCAGTCCCAAGAGAAAGAATTTTGAAACATCTGTTTGGTTTCTGAGTTCCATATTGTTGGTGAAACTGATAGAAAAGATGGGTGACAAAACAATCAAATGTCCATTTGCATTGCCAGAGGCAAACACTATTAAGGAATGGAATATGCAAAGATGATGTCATCTATATGCTTATTTTTAGTATTTTTAAATGTTGATTCCCATAGAGCAGTAAGTAAACATTATACTGGAGTCTTGCTGTAGTGTTGTAGGATCATCACTAGACTGATAGCCACATCACTGGCATTTCAACCCACCAATGCTCCTCAGAAACCCAATACAGGGTATCTATGAATGTGATCTGAATCGACGGGTCTTAACTACTGTATTAACATATATAACTCTGAAACATCAGATAGTTACTTTTTTAAAAATACAACCTGTATTCTTGTGATCATTTCAATATTTGGCAATTTTATAAAGAGAAAACAAATTGACTGTGGAAAAAGTGTGATATGTCTACCTCAGACTCCAAGTCTTTCCATTATCAGATCAGGAAAGCAGAGATAAAAAGATGTGTGTTAAGAACCATGAATAAGAAGCTATGGTAAAACTGAAGAATCCTACATCTTCTCCACTGTAAGAATGCAAATAAATATTAGAGATTTCTATTATGGTCATTATTATGTTTAAGAAGGGATAGATGTCTGCTCAGGAGGAAAATAGTCCCTGTCATTTTAAAGACAGAGTAGAAGACTGGTAGAATGAGAGTGCCGTGAATGTGTGAATGTGGTATGATGGTACAAGGAAGCATGTCAGTTGGATGGAAGACAGTTTGACAAGAGTCCATGGAATATTAGTTCTAATCATTTTATAGCTGTACCCTAGATGTTCATCCTGTTTACAGAAAGACCCTGAATAGTATGGATTGGCACCATATGGACTCACACATAGCAATGATTGTAAGGACTGCAGATGATCAGACAACATTTCTTTCTGTTGTAAATGGGGTCCCTATGAGTTTTAACCAACTCGATGGCACCTAACAACAACAATAAAAACAGTTATAGTTATTCTTGTCATCACTTCCCCAAGATGAACCTGTAGTAAAACACTTGTATTCAGTTCTAAACATTATCTAATAGACAATTGGTTACCTGGCTGGCATTACTGAGGAATGATGCTTGACATCGGTCCTGGATGTTGGATGATATAGTCAGAAGATGTGTCCTCAGGAAAGCTAGAAGGATCAAGTGAGGAACTAGGGTCCTACAGGAGTGGATCATCTGTAGGAGGAGTCTGAGGTGTGTTGTTTCCTGCCTGAACAAAGGCTGCTGAGTGAGGGGGTCACAGGCAGACTATTTGCAGTCTTTGTATCCCTAGGGACTCAATATCCAAAGCTCCTCATTAGTCAAATACTTTTATTGTAATTTTGATCCAAGGACAGTGCAAATCCTTAGTGATCAATACAATAGAAGGTGAAATTCAGGATGTCTTATTTTATGAAGAGACCAGTTACATACCATTCACTTCTCTCCATCTTTTTCTACTCAATTCTATGTCCACACCTAGCACATGAAGATGTATTATTCTTATTTAGTTGCATGGCAGTCTCCTTTATTTAATTACATTGAAAACAATTCTGTCTTAGAACAAAATTAGGAAGTCTGATAGTTATTTTAGGTATGAAAGTATAATATATGTATATGGTGTTATAATTAAGAAATAAAGCCAAAATATTGTAAAATGGAGATGTCCAGCACTGTTTCTTTCTAAGTCCTTGAATGTCACCTGGACATTGCTCACTATTCGTTCTGTATGTTTTATATTCTCTAAGTCATTCTCTTCAATCAATTATTACTGTGCTGTTTTTGTCTAGTGCCATCGAGTTGGTTCTGACCCATAGTGACCCTGCATAGGGTTTCCAAGGAGTGGCTGGTGAACCTGAACCACCAAACTTTGTGGTCTAGTTCAAACCCACAGCATCACACCAGGACTGTAATCACTTTGAATATCTATATTACCTTCTTTTGGGGTTCCATAAACAGGTTTAGAATTTCAGCAAAATAGTTTCAATGTGGTGGTGGACAGGTGGGTCTATTTGTCAGACTATGGTGGCTTGCATTTTACTGTGATACTGGAAACAATGCTAACTGTATCTTAAATGCCAGCATGGTCATCCATGGTAGACAGGTTTGAGAGGGTTTCCAGACTAGGACAGATTATGAAGAAAGTGAGAAAGACAATTTATGAATGCTTACTGAAAAACTTATAATAGCAGCAGAACATTGTCAGATATACTGCAGGAAGATGAAAACATTTAAAATAACATCAGTTATGAGTCATAGAGACCCTGCATAGGGTTTCTGAGGCTGTAAATCTTTACAGGAGCAGAAAGTCTCATCTTTCTCCTGAGGAGTGGCTGGTACACTCAAATTGCTGATCATGTAGCTAGTAGCCAAATGTATAACCCACTATGCTACCAGGGCTCCTTAACACCATGTTTAGGTATATATATATATATTTGGAGTTGTGGTGTGGTGCTATAGGATAAGCACTAGACCACAAGGTTGAATTAAAGAGTTGGCAGTTCAAACTCATTAGCCATTTCTCAGAAACTCTATACAGGGTCATTGTGAATAGGAACCTATTCGACGGCACTTAAGAACAACAAGAAGTATATACTCGACCACTAAGTTGGTTTGAACTACAAGGTTGGTGGTTCAAACTCACCAGCTGCTCCTTGGAAACCCTATATGAGGTCGCTGTGAGTCTCAATAGCACTTAACAACAAATTGAAATCTTTTAACAAACTGAGGCAGCAGCTGGAGGCCCTCACACATCAATGCATAGAAATTTGGAGTTTATTAGAAGAGATTCATATTTGTGCATATTCCAAAGAGAGATGGTGCCAATGAATGCATAAATCATTGACAACATCAATATGACATGCAAATAAAATTTTGCTAAACATGGTTTTAGCAATGCATTGACAGGGAGCTTCCAGACATTCAGACCACATTCAGAGGGGAGCATGGAAAGAGGGACATCATTGCTTCCATAAAATGGATGTTGGTTGAAAGCAGAACTATGTTTTCCTGTGCTTTAACGACTTTGCGAAGACTTTTACAGTGTGGCTCATGAGAAACTATGGACAACACTGAGGATAATGAGTATTCTGGAACTCTTGTGTTCATGAGGAACCTATACATAGACCAAGAGGTAGTCGTTTAGATAGAACAAATGGACAATGAATGTTTTAAATCACAAATGTGTGTGTCTGGTTTATATTATTTTACCACACTTATTTCATCTGTATGCTGAGAAAATAACTCAACAAGCTAGATTGTATAAAGAAAAACATGGCATCAGAATTGGAGGAGGACTCATCAAAAACCTTCAATATGCACATGATGCAACTTTGCCCCCTGAAAGTGAAGAGGACTTAAAATATTTACTGATGAAGATCAAAGATCACAGCCTTAGGTATGGGTTACACCTCAATGTCAAGAAAACAAAAATACTCAACCACTGAACTAAAAACATAACATCAAAATAAATGGAGAGAAGATTGAAGTTGTTGAAGACTTCATTGTGCTTAGATCAACCATCAACGCTCAGGGAAGCAGCAGTCAAGAAATCAAATGATGTATTGCATTGGGCAAATCTGCTATACAAGATCTCTTGTAAGTGTTCAAGATCAAAGCTTTCAGTTTGAGGACTATGGTGTGCCTGACCCAAAGCATGGTATTTTCAATAGCCTCATATGCATGTGAAAGTTGGACAATGAATCAAGAAGACCATAGAAGGATTGATGCATTTGAGTTATTGATGCATATGATATTGGAGGGGAATATTAAAAGTACCATGGACTGCCAGAAAAACAAATCAATCTGTGTTAGAAGAACTACAGTCAAGAGGCTCCTCAGAAACCAGGATGGCCAGACCTTGTCTCTCATACTTCAGACATGTTATTAAGAGTCCTTGGAGTAGGATATCATGCTTGACAAGATGGAGAGTCAGTGAATAAAGGAAGAACCAAAGAGATAGATTGATACAGTGGCAGCAGCAATGGGCTCAAGCGTAGCAAGGATTGTGAGATCGTTGTTGGATCAGGCAGTGTTTCATTCTGTTGTGCATTGGTTTACTATGAGTTGGCACCTAACAACAACAAGTGAAAGTAGGGGGCTGTCAGCTCCTTCCTAACATATGCATCACTAAAGCATGAGAACTAGAAGTTTTGGTTTGCATAGTGGCAAGAGTGAGAAGGAATAGTAGACTGATATGGTTTAAAGTGTTCAGTTTGTACCCTTACTCTCTACTCCAACACCCCTAAATGGTCCCTACAATCTTACCACCAGTCTTCCCCACAATCCTTCAGGCTTTGACACTGGATAATTGTAGCCAAAGTACACAGAAACAATATATATTACAAGAGTGGAGTCCTGGTGTGGTATTGTGGGCTAAAGCACTGGAACACAATGTTGGTTTGAACCACAAGTTTGATGGTTCAAACTCACCAGCTTCTCCTTGGAAACCCTATAGAGTATCACAATGAGAAGGAAATGTCTTGACAGCACTTAAAAACAACAACTATTTCTAAACACACTATTCCCATATTTGATAGAAGTATACATTGCCATGTTGAGGATAAAGAGCCTATCCAATTAGAAAAGTGTCAGTAGATAACTGCCGGATTGTAGAAATGTGGTTCTACATTTGATGCAGAGCCAAAAGATGTTGTAGTGATAGTCAGGTATGGACACACAGCATTCAATAGGAATGAGGGTGCAGGTGCCTCCCTGTGACTGTGAGAAGGTCCAGAGCCTTGCGGTTTTGTAACACTACCTTACGCATCTGTTCTGTCTCGGCTAACAGCAAGGCGAAAGTCTGGTGGATTTCATTTAATACCACAGCCATATGCTTTTTCAGGGCTTCAATTTGCCATCCCACATCAATATACGAAGTTCCAGGAACCAATACTGCAAGGGGGTAAAACCCCCAGGAGGTGGGTTTTTGCTCATGGTATCGACAATACGCTATGTCCCAGTTACTGGGTTTCATGAGCAGGTGTTTGTAAATGATACTAGGGATATGAGGCTGCCTATGTGCATCTGCCTGTCCAGTTGTGGGGTAGGTGGGACCATCTATGTGACCCACATGCCCAGAGCAGCCCCAAGGTGAGGGATAATCTCTAACCTTAACATCACCCTGTGTATCCAACCACAAAAAGGAGTTAATTGAAATGACTTGGAAGCATGCTTGTTGTGGGGGACAACTCATATTATGCTGCTATCGGGAGGCGATCTCTCTATACTCCAGGGTCCTTATAGTTCAGTTGGCTGTATACTTATGACAGCCACCCCAGGCTGTCCCATATAGCATAACCATGAAGCTGTGTAACTGTGTACTTGCTTCTGTACCAGACATGACATCTAAGAATGGATACAGTTCTGGGATAAAAGTTGCACAGAACATTTAGCTAGAAATGTTGAGAAGTGGCCTGTAGACTGTTCATACAACTGTCAAGCAGGCCCAGGTGCCGGTGTTGGTAGTGCAATCCTCCATGGCATGCTGGTGATGGAGGAGATGGGGAGATCTCCATACACCCAACAGTCTGACCAGTTCCTTATGTCTGCAATCATTGTGGCCCAACTGGCAAAAAACATTACCGCGTACTCTAAGGGTGAAATGACAGATGAGAGGTACCAACATAAATGCAAGGTTGTTGGTGGATGTCTGGATCCTTATGACCCTCTGTGGTCCCTGGACTAGTAACTGATATGGTCTGGGTTGAGTCTGTCATTGAGTTTGCTTCAGAATTCCATTCATTCTCTCTACTAATCCAGCTGTGGGGGAGTTGTATGGGAGATGAAGATGCCACACAGTGTCCAGGCCATTTGCTATTCCTAGACCTCGTGCCCCATTTTTTAATGGAGCCATGTGACCACTTGCACTGCAGGTGCATATTACATGACATGCAGTTGGGATAGTTCATCAGCTTGAGTGTCCCCTGGTGGAGTAAGAGGGCTATGAATGGACATATGAACAGCAACAATGTCCATGATGGGTGTGAGGACCTAAATGTATTCACACAGCTCTATTCCCCAGAGTCCTGGCGAGATGCTGTGAGCTAATGCGTCAGACTGCAAAGTCGCTTTAGCTGCAAGGTCGGTGGTTCAAGCTCACCAGCTGCTCCTTGGAAACTTTATACAGGGTCACTATGGGTCAGAATCTACTCAACGGCACTTAACAGCAACAACAATTCCCCAGAGGCCTCATTGGTTCATTAGCCACTCTTTTTCTTTCCACTGTGTTAGCCACAATGTCAGTGCCCAGCTGTCTGTGCACAGAACTGTGGGACCGAGCTCATGCATCAGTACCGTCCAAGCAGCCCTCAACTCAGCCCACTGGTTGCTCTGCCCCATGCTCTGGCCAATCCATGTACCTTTGTGGCTGAGTGTATAGTCCACTGTAGTCCATCATAGGGGTTACCTTGGGTTGAGCCATCCATGTGCAAGATTTCCTCAGGAATTTGCCCAACTTTTCATACGTGACTCTCCTTGGGGGCATTTCCATTGTGGGTGACTAGTGCTTTCCACCAGTGACATATGTAACTGGTCCAAAAATCTGGTGAAATTTCGCATTCAAGGGAATGGTTCAGAGGACACTCCTGTATTGTAAATCTGTGTGCCATTTTTCCAGTGTGATAGTTTGGGGCTTTAGCCACTCCTGTATGGAGTAATGTGCTTATACTATTATAGGGGCCCCTTTTGTGATGTCTTCTACAAGCTGCAAGGTGTACACTACACACAGTTGATTTTCTAAACTGATGTATTTGGTATCTGTACTTCTCCACAGGTAAAACCAAAATTCTAAGAGAATACATCGATCCTGTTGCCATTGCCACAGGCCCCAGCCATACCCCTCTGGGTTGCTGGTGATATCCGATTCACACTGTTGCCTTACAGCTATAGTCCCAATAAACTGCACCTACTTTATTGTCACTTTAGCTTCATTAAAAGACTGTTCCACCTCAGGAGTCCAATTCCAAAGACTTCCTTTCTTTACTAGATGGTACAGGGGGTACAAGAGCTGTACCAAGTGGGAATAAAGGGACTCCAATATCCCAGCATTCTCAGGCATGTTCACAACTACTTTACTTTGGTAGGGAATGGGTACACTTTAACTTACAGCCTTGGGAACCACCTTTGTCTTACTCAACCACACAACACCCAAAAATTTGACAGATGATACAGGGACTTGCATTTAACATCCTTGACAGTCTATTTTCTGGAACTCAGGTTTGACACTAGCTGTGGTGCTAATTGTTGAGGCAAAGGCAGAGAATCACAGGTTACCATGACATCATCAATATAATGGGGGCTTGGCCCACTTTTCTAGGTTCTAGGGACCTAGGCCATGACATATATTGAAGCTGTGGTCATACCCCAGATCTAAAGTTGTGAAAGTCCAGTATTCTCCATACCACTAGAAGGGAAATGATTCTTGGCTATCAGAATCAATGTTGTTGTTTGGGTAGGTGAGTTGGTACTGACTCAGAGTGACTTTATGTACAACAGAATGAAATACTGCCTGATCGTGCACCAACCTCACAATCATTGCCACACTTGAGTCCATTGCTGCTGCCACCATGCCAATCCATCTATGTGGGGGGGTCTACGTCTATTTCGCCGACCCTCCACTTTACCAACCATGATATGTTCTCCAGGGACAGGTCCCTCCTGATAATATGTTTAAAGTATAAGAGACAAAGTTTGGCCATCCTGGCTTCTAAGAAGCATTTTGACTGTATTTCTTCCAACATAGGTGGTCCATGGTCTTTTTAATATTCTCCTCCAACACCATAATTAAAATGTGTTAATTTTTCTATGGTCTTCTGCATTCATTGTCTAGCTCTAACATGCACATGAGGTTATTGAAAATACCATGGCTTGGATCAGACACACCTTAATCCTCAAACTGACATCTTTGCTTTTCAGCACTTTAAAGAGGTCTTGTGCAACAGATTTGCCTGCCTAGTGCAATATGTGATTTGATTTCTTGACTGCTGCTTCTATGAGTGTTGATTGTTGAAAAGAGAATAATGAAGTCTTTGACAACTTCAATCTTTTCTCCCTTTGTTTAGATATTATTTGTTGGTCCAGTGGTGAGGATTTTTGTTTTCTTTACATTGAGGTGCAACTTGTATTGAAGACTGTGGTCTTTGATCTCCATCAGTAAGTATTTTAAGTCTTCTTCACTTTTAGCAAGCAAGGTTATGTCATCTGCATAACACAGGGTGAATATTAGTCTTCTTTCAACCCTGATTCCATATTTTTCTTCATATAATCCAGTTACTCCAATTATTTGTTCAGTATACAGATTGAATAAGTATGATGAAAGAATACAACCCTGGAGCACACCTTTCCTAATTTAAAACCATTCAGTGTCCCCTGTTCTGTTTGAACAATGTCTTGTTGGTCTATGTGTAGGATCCTTATGAGCACAATTTAGTGTTCCAGAATACTCATTCTCAGCAATATTGTTATGATCCACACAATTGAAAGCCTTTGTGCAGTCAGTAGAGCACAGATAAACAGAGACAATAGAGACAAAAAGGGATTAACTATGTCAAACACAAAATGGTAGGTAGGTACTCAAGTGTTCCCCAATATTGTTGAAGAGAGAAACAATGTTTGTTATGTATGACTGCATGAAGAGGGGCAGGGCATCACCTTATTAAGCTCTCAGTAGTCTATGGTCTGAATGGACTGGGAGTGGGCCTAATAATCCCCTCCAGGGCACAACAAGGTTTGCTACAGTGGCCATAATCTCCTCATGTCCTCCAGGTAGGCAGTATTACTTGAAAGTTAACCCCCTGGTGAAGTGACGTAGGTGGACTGGGGTCCACTTCACCTACTTCTGTATAACAGATTATCCTTAGATGGAACTCTCCTTTGTCTTATTTCCCAGTAGGCCCTAGGATATATTTGAGGAGAGGAGAAACGTATATGTTTCATTCCTTGGAGGGCAAACAGGCAATATGCATTCAAAATCACCTGGTACACTTTGACTGTGCTTTCCCCATATCCATCAAAAGCACTCAGTGGACCTTTAATCATTGGACATTTCCATGAACCAGAGTGCACTCAGATCTGGTGTCCAATAGGGTTAAAATGTGTGCTTATTCCTGACGATCAAAGATGGCTAATTGCTGCTCAGGATGAAGTCTCTGCCACAGTTTTATGAGAGCCGTGGCAGGCTGTTTGTCAGTTTTGTTACAAAGAGTGCCAGCAGCAAGCACACAATTCTGTTGGATTCTAACCTGGGTCCCCCTGACCTTTTTTCTTCTGTCCTATTTACTGACTTCCTTCTCCCTTACATTACTGCAGCTGGGACATACTGTCTGTGGAACTTCTCTGTCTCCCCTATGTCTTCTACACTCTAAGCAGCCTGGGACACCAGCTATTCCACCATGGGACTTAATATGGACACCAACTTTCAGTACCACTGGTTAAAGCTAATTGTAAAATAGCATCTTTCATGCTGGCTGTGAGCAGCTCATTATCAGGACCCCAATAATGCTCTGCACACACCGCATGCTTAATTCCAAACTCACTTCCTATAATTCCTACATAGCTGCCCAGTATATGGGGGAGTCCGGCATATTTCCCTCATTCAGCCAGGTAGTGTTACAGGTCCATTTAATCCACACTAAAAGGAATGCTACCTGAACCTTATTTACTGCAGCAAAGCTAACACTGCCATAGCACAGAGTGAGTGGTCACAGAGGCCACTTTGGACTTTTCAAGTCCAATAAGCATTATGAACGCCACCTCCATATCCCACAAGAGGAGACTAGCTGAAATGGACTCTTTCCCCTTCTATCAGTATCAGGGGGCTAACATTGCCAGCTCAGCGGCAGAACAGTCTTGCATGGTGATATGCTGCCACCAATCAGAGCTGGCAAGTCAGTAGAATCTGATATTTGGAGGAGGGTGGCCACGGCGTCGGTGGCACTAGTGTTGTTAGTTGCCATAGAGTCAGTATCTACTCATAGTAACTTTATGCACAACAGAATGAAACACTGTCCAGTCCTACACCAACCTCACAATTGTTGCTACGCTTGAGCCCATTGCTGCTACCACTGTGCCAGTCCATCGCTTTGGGGGTCTTCCTATTTTTCACTGACCGTCCACTTTACCAACGATGGTGTCCTTTTCCAGGAACTGGTTCCTCCTGACAATAGAACAAAACACTGCCCAGTCTTGCTCCAACTTCACAATCTTTACATTTCAGCCCATTGCTGCTGCCACTGAGCCAATCCAGTGCATGGGGGTGTCTTCCTCTTTTTCTCCAACCCTCCACATTATAAAACATGTTATCCTTCTACAGGGATTGGTCTATCCTGACAATATGTCCAAAGTATGAGAGATGAAGTCAGGCCATCTTGGCTTCCAAGGAGCACTCTGGCTGTACTTCTTCCAACAGGAATTGGTTTGTTCTTTTGGCAGTCTATGATACTTTTAATATTGTCTTCCAACACCATAACTCAAATGCATCAATTCTTCTACAGTCTTCCTTTTTTACTGTCCAACTTTCCTATGTGTATAAGGTTATTGAAAATACCATGGCTTAGATCAGGTGCACCTCAGTCCTTAAACTGACATATTTGCTCTTCAACACTTTAAAGAGGTCTTGTGCAGAAGATTTGCTTAATGCAATATGTCATTTGATTTCTTGACTGCTGCTTCCACAAGTGTTGCTTGTTGATCCAAGTAAAATGAAGTATTTGACAACTAAAATCTTTTCCCCATTTATATGGATGCTATTTATTGATGCAGTGGTAAGGATTTTTGTCTTCTTTACATTGAGATGCAATCCATCCAAAGACTGTGGTCTTTGATCTTCATCAGTAACTATTTTAAGTCTTCTTGGCCTTTAGCAAGCAAGGTTGTATCATCAGCATATCACAGATTGTTAATGAGTCTTCCTCCAATCCTGAAGCTGCATTCTTCTTCATATAATCCAGATTTTCAGATTATGTGTTATGCATAAAGATTGAATAAAATGGTGAAAGAATATAACACTGGTGTACACCTAGTTCTGTTCAAACAACTGCCTATTCATCTATACACAGGTTCCTCATGAACACAATTTAAGTACCAGAATACTCTTTCTTTGCAAATGTGTCCATTGCTTGTCATGACCTACACAATTGAAAGTCTTTGCCTAGTCAATTAAGCACAGGTGAACATCTTTCTGGTCTTCTCTGCTTTCAGCCAAGATCCATCTGACAAGCAATGATATCCCTTGTTTCGTGTCCTCATCTGAATCTGGCTTGAACCTCTGTCAGTTCTCTGTTAATGTATGTTTGCAACCACTTTTGGATTATCTTTAGCAAAATTTTACTTGTATGAGATATTAATGAGATTGTCCGATGACTTCCATATTCCATTGGGTCACCTCTCTTTGTAATGGTCACAAATACAGATATCTTCCAGTCAGTGACCAGGTCATTGTCTTCCAAATTTCTTGGCATAGAAGAGTGAGTACCTCTAGTGTCTCATCAGTTTGTTGAAGGATTTCAATTTGAATTCTGTCAATTCCATTACAATTGATGGAACTCTATTGTAACATTACAACTTTCTAATTATCTCCATCTAGCGCTAGTCTGACTGTTTGTCATGCTGTGGTGCCTTGCATGTTGCTGTGATTAAAACAAGTCCACGCAAGCCAAAATATGACCTTGAAAATATCACCAAAATCTAGAGATAATCTCAAGAACAGATTTGATGCATTAGACACTAATGACTGAAGACCAGAAGATCTGTGGCATGACATTAAAATTATCATGCAGTTCCAGAACAGGAACAATCACACAAGTCCACAGAGGAGATAGTTAGCTCTCCAAAATCAAAGATAAAGACAGCACCTTGAAAGCAGCTAGAGAAAAGAGAAATATAACATACAAAGGCAAGCACATCAGATTAAGCTC
>NW_006409191.1:14139-15103 GCF_000296735.1 Chrysochloris asiatica | reverse complement strand
CACCATGAGTTGGTTAAAAACAACAATGGAGTAACTGTATGCCAATTCTTTGGTGTTATATTGTAATATCTGACAATTCTAGGATAAATCAAAAGACATATAATTAAAACCCACATTCTCCCAATGTAAGGAAAAGTACATGTTAAACTAATTTGAGGATGTTGGGAAAGGTGGTTATATAATTCTGAGAGGAAGTAACAGGATTGTCTATATTTAATGCAATGAGAATTGAGCAGTTAAAAACACAGAACATGCTTGATAAAACATATAGAATATAGAATAAGTATCAATAACTGATCAATGAGTCTTAGGGAAAAATATTGCTGGGTTTGCATTTTTGCAATATATTAACTACTTTTATAAACACATTTTTATATTTACACATTTCAACTGTAGTTCTATGCCTAATATTGGATATGAGTTCCTTGATACAATTGGTTAGTTAGAGATGTCACCTTGTACCTATGAAGGAAAGACTGGAATTCAAAAGGAAAATGATTCTGTACAAAATATATAACATCAAGGGTGAGTAGGAAGAGGTAAAGAGAAACAAATGGCATGCTGCTGGTCTTGCAGGGACAGGTTACCAATTATCCTGAATTTCACCTTCTAAAATCTTGGGCTTGTAAGATTTTTCCTACCCTGCAATCAGAACGGAGCCCTGGTGGTGTTAGGGGGTTAATCATTGGGCTGATGATAAGATTGACAATGAATGCATTGGCTAATAAGGAGCTTTGGATATTGAGCCTCCAGGGATAAAGAGACTGTAAATAGTGTGCCTGTAGCATCTCACTTCAGGATCCTTCCCCTATAAGGAGTTATTAGAGAAGACAATATCCAAGAGATGAGATTTTTTTTTATTTTTTTACCAGAAACCTTGTCCTGCACAGAGACCCTCTGTCCTGGCTGAGTACAGAAACTTCTGTCCTCTACATCCAGCACAGATATCAGACATCATTCAACA
>NW_006409191.1:8331-13424 GCF_000296735.1 Chrysochloris asiatica | reverse complement strand
CATTGCCATGAGTGCACTGCTGTCTTCACTTCTCATTAGAAGTTAACTTTTGTCTTTGAAGGGCTGTTTTCACAGGATCAAACAGGTGAAGTCTGATGGAGCAAGATCAGGACTATGGGTGGGTACTTTAAGACTTCCAAACAAGGGTGTTTGCAGAGTGTCAACAGTGTGAACAGAAATTTGAGGATGTGTATTGTACATGCAAGATCTCAAAGCCCTAGGATAGAAGTCCTCTGCTTTAATTTGAAGTTTAGGCTTCAGCTTTTCAGTGAGAATCTAACTGTAAGGAGCACTGCTTATTGTGGAATTTTTTTTCCTGACAGTGTTCCAACACTGTCCTTTCTTGTTGTAGTTGCTATTAGGTTCCAATGAGTCAGTAACAAGTCACAACGATCTTTTGCAAAATGGAAGGAAACCCTGCCCCGTCCTGCACCATCCTCACATTGGTAACTACCTTGAGCCCATTGCTGCTGCCACTGTTCTAATCCATTTAGTTGGGAATCTTCTTTTTCACTGAACATCGAACTTACCCAGGCATACTTCCTTTCTTAAAGGATTAGTCATTCCTGATAACATATCTCAAGTATAAGAGATGAAGTCTGGTTATCCTGACTTCTAAGGAGCAGTCTTGCTGTATTTTTTCCTACATAGACGTGTCTGTTCTTTTAACCGTCACTTGAGATCCCAGAAAAATGCAATCATCATTTTTCACTGCTGATGGTTGAATTTGAAAGTTTTCTTGGTGGGCATTTAAGGATATTTCAATTCCAAACCCAGTCACTTGCATTATCATTATGAATTTTGTTTGACGATATCCACATTCACACCTTCACATAATTGACCTTGAAAGAAAAATGCTGATAAGACAGTGCAGCCAATAGTATTTTTCACATAATCGGAGTGTGGATTATTTTTTGTTCACCCTCACAGTTGTTAGTAGTCGTAATAGTCATTATGTATGCCATTTGTATAGCCTAGCTCTGCTGTCTGGGGAAGGCATAGAAATGCAGACTGAGCCATAAAGCTTCTTCTTGAGTCTGTTTATATTTATAAAATCTCTACATATTTTATATAGTCATAATAACTCACATACTGTAAATTAAAAATTAACATCACAAAACTTTCAGGATAAATAAGTTTTGGGAATATGCTATATAATCAGCAGTCATTTATTTTTTTTTCCTTTTTAAAAAAGCCATATAATTATCATGGAGAAGAAAAACCTTCTGTCATTCTCAATATTACTCTTCTACGTTATCAAAAGACAATGCATGTTTTCAGTGCTGCTGTTATGTTGCTAATATGGAGACCACACCTTTGATTATTTTATCACCCCATCTTTCTATTAGATTAATCAACAATATAGAAGCCAGAAACCAAACAATTATTTCAGAATTCATTCTACTGGGAATGTCAGAGGACCGATCGAGAACTGCAGCCCCTCATATTTAGCCTGTTTCTGATCATGTACCTGGTCACTGTCCTCGGGAATCTGCTCATAGTCCTGGCTGTCAGCTCTGACTCCAACCTGCACAACCCCATGTACTTTTTTCTCTCCAATCTGTCCTTTACTGATATCTGTTTAAGCACAACTACCATTCCAAAGATGCTTGTGAACATCCAGACACAGAATCACAGCATCACATATATAGGATGTCTCAACCAGATTTTCTTCATCAATGTTTTTTTTTGTTTTGAAAATTTTCTTCTTGCTGTAATGGCCTATGACCGCTATGCAGCCATTTGTCACCCACTGAGGTACACAGTCATCATGAACTCCTACTTCTGTGGACTAATGATTCTACTTTCCTTGTTCATGAGTATGGTGAATGCCCTGCTCCAGACTCTGATGGTTTTGCATCTTTCTTTTTGCAGAGAACTAGAAATCCCTCAATTCTTCTGTGAACTTGCTCTGGTCCTTAAAATTTCCTGTTCCAGTACCCTCATCAATAACATCCTGATATATGTTTTGGCTTCCATACTGGCTGGTATTCCTATCTCTGGCATCATATTCTCTTACACTCGCATCGTTGCCTCTGTTTTGAAAATGGTGTCGGTTGAAGGCAGGTATAAAGCTTTTTCCACCTGTGGGTCTCATCTTTCAGTTGTTTCTTTGTTCTATGGGACAGTTTTAGGTGTGTACTTCAGTTCACCATTTACACACTCTTCCAAGAAGACAGCAGCAGCTTCAGTGATGTACATTGTGGTCCCTCAAATGATGAATCCGTTTATTTATAGTCTGAGGAATAGGGATATAAAGGTAAGCTTGAAAAAATTATTTGGAAGAATACATTGATTTTAGTGATTCTTTCATCTCTTCCAATTCATTAATTATTAAGACCTATAACTGGAAAATGTTCTGTGCATGTCAGCATCAGCATCAACCACACTCAATATCATTAAATGCAAAATGGAGTAAGTGTATTTTCTCATTGGTTTTAAGTGGTTGTGAAATATTTGAATAATGTCATCAATACCAAAGCTATTAGGACTAATAACTAAAAAAACTCAGACACTAACATGCTCAAAAATATGAGGAGATATTAGAAGAACGTTCAATAAAATACCTTTAGACATAGTTAGTAATCCAGCACAGGACAGTAGAGCATCATTAGTCTTATATGAACTGACTTTTTCCTTGGATTCAGTTTCCTCATTGTTTCTAGATTTCTATGACAGATGCATATGTAATAACACACATGCTACCCAAGGAGAGATCATTTACACTCTTTCTTGAACCTAAGTTAATGTATCTTTTGAAGGCATCATTAGAAGATTTGCCTTCTGTAGTGCTTTAAGTGGTGGTCCTCAAATGGAATTTCCACATCCTAATATTTGGAATCCTGGGTTGATTCTGCATGATAAGCACTGGACTATTAAGACAAGGTCGGTGGTTCACACCCTCCAGTGGCTCCTTGGAAACTCTATACAATGAACAGCAACATTAGGAACCTATGACTATTACTGATATGATAAAGGATAAATTTTACATTGATTGAGCAAACAATGTAGAGAAGAGTAAACAGTATCATGAGAGACTTAATTGCAACCTAATGTGTTCTCAGAACAAAGTACAGAAGAGACAAATGAATATAGAATGCCAGAGGGAATAACAGAAGTATTTGGCAACTGGTCAAGAAATAAAAAAATCCACAAAGATGTTGCTGATATAGAAAAACCCATTGAATGCATTCTCATGCAGTGTTTTAAAATAGTACACCCCTGCTGACACCTTGGTTTCTGCCTTCCAGATTAAAGAACTATAAGATAATAAATTTGTCTTTTTGAACAAACAAGCTTGTGGTAATTTTCATGATATAAAAACAAACAAACAAACAAACAAAAAAACTTAATATAATCTCTCATCACTAATAAAAATTAATCATAATACCTATTCTTAATATAAAGTCTGCAAAGATTCAAGGCATCAGAAATCCTATAGTGTTACTATGAGTGGGAACTGACTCAACTTCTTAACAAACACAGTATAACCAAATATTCAGAAAATATTACTAAATAAGCCTTAAACTGACCATCTGCAGTGTCAGTCCATCTAGAAGTCAACCCTAGCCACTACAACCACTTAGAACAATGTCTGCCACATACTAAGAACTAAATACAATTCAACTAGTAATATTGTGTTCTATTTCTCGCCACTATTTATAAGTAATATGATCTTTTTGCTCGCACATATTTTTATTTAAATTTTCTTCAACAATTATATTTTATTGAATCTACTTTAACAAATATCATAGGCTTTTTCTGTCTTAGGTATATTGTTGTTTACTGTGAAAAATGTATATAATAAAAACTGCAGTTGTAAGCATTCTAAAGATTACAATTCAAAGTCCTTACGTACATTCAAAACGTTGTACAACTTTTATCTGTATATGGCTTCACAACTTTTTGAAGATGCCTGCCCTCTCCAAGAACAACCTGTACCATTTAATCAGCAACTCCCCTATCCTTTCTCCCCTAATCCTTATAGCAAATTATGTGTTTTTTATCTCTACAGATTTGTCTAATCTGATATTCCTTATAAATATAAAATTTTTAAATTTGAACTTTTGTGTCTGGTTCTTTTGCTTAGCATAATATTTCAAAGCCCATTTACATGATAGTGTACACCAATACTTTATTTTTTAATTGAATAATATACCATTATATAGTTTTACCACATTTGTTTGTCCATTCTTGTCCTTATAGGCAGTTGAGGGATTTTATTTGTTACCTAATCTGAGAAATAGTGTTATGAATATCTGTGTACAAATTTGGGGGCTGCATATCTGTCTTCATATCTATTGGGTATATAGCATTGAGTGGAAGTTCTATGTCAAATAATCTCTGTGCTTATCTGTATGAGACATTCTCTAATTATTTCCAAAGTTGCTATACTCTTACATTTCCAGGGCACTGTATGAGGTTTCCTTCTTTTTTTTTTTGAAACCTTACAAACATCCATTATTTTCAGTTATTATTATTATCATTATTATTGTTGTTATTATTATAAAGTCATCAGTAGATGTAAACTGTTCATGACTACTAAACCAAAAGATTCAAAGTTTAATTTAACCCAATGTCAGTTCAAAAGATAGGACTAGCTATCTCTTCCATAAAAATTACATCCAAAAAACCCTATGTGGTATTTAACAAACATATAAACATCTGTTTATAATGGTAGGCAAGGGAAACAAAGATTCATAAGACAGTCAAGCATCTTAACATTATTTACCCTTTTTTACTCATTCAAACCATGCCCCAGTACCCGTATCACAGAGCTCTGTTGTTCTAAGGTTGAGCATATATCACTTTTATGGAAACTATTTTTTTAAGATATACAAATGGCCAATGGTCACTTTAAATTATGCTCAACATAGATTGTAGTCAAGAAAATGCAACTCAAAATCATAATGAGATATTACTCTCTACTCATTTAAATTACAACAATAATAATAGTAATAATAACATTGATTTCTCAATTTGGACTTATGGGTACCCCTGTGTTACAGGGCAGAAATACCACATAGGGTTTTTTTGGATGTAATTTTTATGGAAGAGATAGCTAGTCCTATCTTTTGAATTGACATTGGGTT
>NW_006409191.1:0-7235 GCF_000296735.1 Chrysochloris asiatica | reverse complement strand
GACATTGTTTCGTTCTGCTGTGCATGGGGTCGCTATGAGTTGGTTCCGATTTGATGGCACCTGACAACAACAACAACCATTATAAAATACACACCTGAAGGTGAGAGAAAGGAATAGCCAGAAATATCACTATTGAAACCTTGTAAATCCATCTTCAGCCTATAACTGATTGGAATACCTAAAATGAGGATAGAACTTGCAGAGTGAAATAGGCTTCCTGTGGAGTCTTTGCATTGCATAAGATCTCTATCCAGGTTCTTATGAAGTGTGAAATTTCCACTTGAAGAGACAAGCAGACCAGACTAGAGCAGCTACAGGAAGAGAAGATACTTCTTAAAAGAAAGAGCAGAAGGAAAAATCAGAAGCAATAATGGCATTCTGATTGACTACTACAAGAAGAAACAAGTTGCTCACCTGGGAGCCATCAAGGCAAACAATCAAGTCCGCTCAGGGCAATCCCCCTTCCAAGACTGAAACTCAATGAGAATACAGGAACAGGTATGTAATCTTCCTAGTGACCATGGGTGGGAGTGGGGAGGAGGGAGGAAATAACAATGAAGCTGTGGGATAAGTCCAACCATGTTCAATAGATTCCTGTCAACATGAACTGAGACCTGGTTGGTCAGCAGTATAGCAGGATCTGGGGACTCCTGAGCCCACAGACAGGGATATAGCCACAGAGGACTAGAGCAGACAGTGAAGCATCCAGCTGGTATGAAGTGAGGGGAGATACACAAGAACACCCATACTTGCAGATAGTACACACTTGACCTAGTTTCAATGACTAGATGATCAGAATTCTATGAGAGGAAGAAAGAAAAGAGAAAAAAAAACTGTCATCTGCTACAATTTGATGAACTTGACCTATACATATGGATGTAGTAGCTTAAAAGAGGGAACGAATCTTTACAGCAAAGGTCATTCCCACCCCTTCTGTATACAGGGTTGACAGGGTTAGGCAACTTAGACATTGACTAACCTTTTGGGGGCTACAAAGTAATGAAGTGACTGGCTTACAAATTTTTAAAAGGAGCTTACTTTTTAAAAAGGAAGTTAGACTCTCCAGAGTGGTTGCCAACATGTCTGGACAGGGCTGGTGAAAGGAGATCGGGATAAGACTCTTGTGGTTCAACAGTGAATAATTGCTATCAGGACTGATTGTGAATGTTGCAAATGTAAAGGTAGACATTTTTTAATAAAAAGAGGGGCAAGGTTGATCTTGCAGTTCAAGAGCTGAGAACCCAGGCATTTACAAGGATGGAAAGCAGAGTGTGGGACCCTAGCCTGAGACACAGCGATGACAGAGTTGGATGCAGAGATGATGACATGGAGAGATGGAGCAGCTAGGAACTCTAGACTGAAGGAGGGAGAAGGGCTGTGAGCCGGCGGAGGGGCAGGCATGCAGGGTATGCCTTCTGGTTGTTTGAATGGCTATCTATTCCTGAGTTCTTTGATGGATATCCAGGAAACAACAAATTGAATGGAAACTAATGCTGCTGAATGATGATGCATGGAGGGGATTATAATCATTGCAATGAAACTACATAGGATAGGATGAATGTAAAGCTGATGTTCTACTATGTGAACTATCACTGAATTCACAATCAAAACTGTACAAAAAAAAAGAGAGCACATCAATTTCAAATTTTATAATTAAAAATTTTGTGAACAATTCAAATACAGTAACATGTATTCAGACTTACTCCAGTAACTCAGTGACATATTTGTGACTATATTTTGACCAGGTGCAAGGACTTGTGTGATAATTTAAACTTGTGGCCATAACATGATATTGTTGTTGTTGTTGTTAGGTGCCATCGAGTCGCTCCAAACTCATAGGGACCCTATGCACAACAGAACGATACACTGGAAGGTCCTGGGGCTAACCTCACAATTGTTGCCACTCTTAAACCTATTGACGCTGCCACTTTGCCAATCCATCTATCTGGGGGTCTCCCTCTTTGTCTCTGACTCTGCACCCTACCAAACATGATATCCTTCTCCAGTGACAAGTCCCTTCTGAAAATATGTCTGAAGTATGAGAGACAAAGTTTGGCTATGCTGAGCTCCAAGGAGCACTCTGGACGCATTTCTACCAACACAGATATGTTTGCCCTTTTGGAAGCCCATGGTACATTCAATAACTCAAATTTGTCAATTATTCTACAGTCTTCCTTATTCACTGTCCAGCTTTTACATGCATATGAGGTTTCTGAAAATATCATGGCTTGGGTCAGGTTCACTTTAGTCCTCAAGCTGACATCTTTGCTCTTCAACACTTAAAAAAGTCTTGTGCAGCAGATTTGCCTAATGCATTATGTCATTTGATTTCTTGACTGCTGCTTCCATGAGTATTGATGGTTGATCCAAGAAGAATAAAGTCCTTGACAACTCCAATATTTTCTCCGTTTATAAGAATATTGTTTATTTGTCCAGTGGCGAGGATTTTTTTTTTCATTGATACTGATATTTACATTGTTATTTTCATAACTAGATACAGATGTTTAATTCCATCCCCTTTACATTTGAAATGACCATCGTGTGGAACATTAAATATAAAAATAAAGACAAACACTTTAAAAATATTAAATATTATTTCAGAGTCTGCAAAATTAGTAATAGATATTTTATATTTATATGAAATTACAATGAAACTATTAATAAATTTTGGGAAAAAATACCTTTCCAAAACCTTTTCTAATATTTTATTAAAGTAGATATTTTGTTATTGAATTTTGGAAGTTCATTATATACTCTGAATGTTCAACATATATCAGCTCTATGGAGCCCTGGTGAGGTGCTATAGGACAAGCACTGCATTAAAAATCACAGGGTTGGCATGCTAACCCACCAGTCACACCTCAGGACTGCTGCAAAGGTTGGCTAAGAGGTGGAAAGGGACAGTACTTAGCAAAAACAATAACAATCATATATGTGATCTGTAAATAATTACCAATAAGTGTATGCCTTTTCACTGGTTTGATAAGGTGATTGGATAAACAAACTAGTTCGATGCTGATGAAGTCTAATTTACCATGTTTTCTTTTTTTTAAAAGGAACTATTTTTAAACCAAGTTCCTGAAGATTTGCCTCTCTATGTTTTCTTCTAAGAGGGTTTAATTTTGAACCTTATATTTTATTATTCCCTCCATTTTTACATAGTGATTCTATTTTGTATGGAGAATGGGTTTACAAATTTAAATGTTTCAACAAATTGATGTAGCATGGACAGCACTCACTTGTCTATGCCAAGAAATTTGGAAGATGGCTACCTGGCCAACTGACTAGGTGAGATCCTATTTTGCCCATTCAAAAGAAAGATGGTCAATCAGAATTTGAAAAAAATTGAACAATATCATTAGTATCACATATAAAATGATTCAAAAATACCTGAAGATAACATAAAGCTCAATTAGGTAAATAGCAGATTTGCCCATACATTCTCCAGAGGGAGCACTACTTGCACACACCTAGCTTGGGAACAGTAAAAGTAATTTGGCTTCTAAAATTGTAGAGAATAAATTTCTGTTGTCTTATTCCACCTGGTTGGTGGTACTTTCTTAAAGTATCAAAAAGAACTAATATACACGACTTCCAGTGTTTTTGCTGTGAGGGTCCGCGATGTAAATTCGGACTTATAAGGACAATATAGAACAATAGACTGAAAGGTTATGAGCCACCTTCACAATTGCTGCAAACCTTGAGTCCATTCTTGCTGCCACTGTGCAATCCACCTTGTTGTAGTCTAATTCTTTTTTCCTTCCCTCCATTTTACCAAGATCAATGTCCTTCTTCAGTAACTGGTCTCTTCTGATAATATGTCCAAAGCAGGAGAGACGAAATCTGGCTATGTTGTTTCTAAGGAGCATTCTGGATGTACTTCTTCCAACAGATTTGTTTGTTCTTCTGGCAGTCCATGGTACATGCAATGTTCTTCTCCAACACCATTATTTAAATATAGGAATTCTCCCACAGTATTCCTTATTCATTGTCCAATTTTCACATGCACATGAGACTATAGAAAATACCATGGCTTGGGTTAGGTGAACTTTAGTCCTCAAATTGATATTTTTGGTCTTGAACCCTCCAAAGACAACTTGTAAAGAAGATTTGGTTAATGCAATTAATCATTTGGCTTCTTGAAGGCTTCTTCAATGAAAGTTGATTCATCCCAGCAAAATGAAGTCTTTGACAACATCAAACTTTTCTCCATTTAACATGACATTACTTATGGCTCCATAGGTGAGGATTTTTGTTTTCTGTTGCTGTTGTGGTGAGGTGCCATGGAGCTGGCACCAAGCCATAATGATCCTAAGCATAATAGGAGGAAATGCTGCCTGATCATGGGACAAACACACAATTGTTGCCACGTTTCAGCACATTGATGCTGCCACTTTGCCAATCTATCTTTCTGGGGGTCTTTCTCTTTTTCTCTGACCCTCTACCCTACCAATCATGATATCCTTATCCAGAGACTGGTCCCTACTGACAATATGTCCACAGTATGAGAGACAAAGTGTGGCCCTCCTGGTCTCCAATGAGTACTCTGGCTACACATCCGACACATCTGGCTACAGAGATTTGTTGGTTCTTTTGGCAGATCATGACACTTTCAATATTCACCTCCAACAACAAAAATCAAATGCATCAATACTTCTATGATCTTCCTTATTCACTATTCAACTTTTTCATATATATGAGGTTGTTGAAAATATCATGCCTTGGGTCAAGGAAACCCCTAAGTCCTCAAGCTGACATCTTTGCTCTTCAACACATTAAAAAGTCTTGTGCAGCAGATTTGCCTAATGCTATATGTCCACAAAAGTAAAAATATGACCTTGAATATATCCCACCTGAATTTAGAGGTCATCTGAAGAACAGATTTGATACATTAAACACTAAAAACTGAAGACCAGAAGATTTATGGGATGACATCAAGAACATCATACAGAGGCGGTGCTTGATGGCGGCTAGGGTGACGGTGCAGTGTAGTTTGTCATCAGCGATACCACAGAATACCAGGCAAAGCAGATCCAGGGCAGAGCTCCAAAAATCAGAACCATAGAGATAGGAATATTTTTTAAGTTTGTAGGCTGATAGATTGTGGAACTTGAAACTGAAGTAAGACATCATGTACTTTTGAATCTACCAGGCTCAGAGTTCTGGAGCCAACATCTTGGGTGAGACCAAATGGGAAGACCAAGCAGGGGAGCAAAAAACACCATGGGAAAATGCTGCAGGAACCTTGGAGCAAAGGTGGACAAAACATTTGTGAGTTTTATTTTGTTCTGATTTTCCTTTTTGGTATCTGGTCATTGGTGTGCCCACTGTTTGCGCACCTACATTCTGGTGGCTAGAGGGGGGACTGAGCAAGTGGACACCACCCACCCTCACTACTGGTGGATTCTTCTGCCATGCATGTGCACAGATACTCAGCCCATTAGCAGGCCCTGAAGATGTTTGTTTGTTTGTTTGTTTTGTTTTTTAATACAGGAAAGGGCAGGACAGGGCAGTAGAGAGGGAAAGAGAGTTTAAAAATAAAATAGGCCGAAAGTTAAATTAAAGCTTGGGGTATAGCATAACAACCAACACTGGCATCTTGAAATCTCTCAGGCAGCTTTGAAAGTCAGAAGCTGAAGAAAGGACATTAAAGTCATATTCACATTAGGTTACAGTTTTTTTCTTCTCTCCCTACTCTTCCTTTTCTGTGATTACAGACTGCAGTATTCAGTCTAGTTTTTTTTTTTTGTTGTTGTTATTGCTTTCTCTCTCTCTCTCTCTCTCTCTCTTTTTTTTTTTGCAGGTGCTGCTTAGCTGTTTTATCTGCCCCCTTCTATTTTTGGAGGACTCTTTCTCACTGTACAAAACACCAAAATCCAGACAAGAACCACTACCAACTGCTCTATATGAGGGAAACAGACAAAACCCGAAAGTTACTCTAAGTTAAGAAATAAGAAGAGTGAAAAGGGAAACTCACATCCTAATCACATCTTCCTAGAAGCAATCAGAAAGCATAAAAAATACCAAAACACATACCATATTAAGCATTAAGGCCATAGATAACACACTAAACATGTCCAAGAAGCAAAAGCAAATGACCATATTAGAATATGGCCAGAAACAAGACAAAATATCTTAGACAAATGACCTAGAGGTACACATGGACTCCAATCTGGAAGGAGGACAGGACTTAGAAATGCCTGAGAAGGGATTCAGAAAAATGATTATAACATGTTTCGAGACACTTTACAATGGAGTTGAGAAAAACAAGTAAGAAGTCAGGAAAGTGCTACAGGAACAATCAAATAAGATAGATACAGCATTGGAAACAATTCAAAACCTACAGAAAGAGATCCAAATGATCAATAACAGAATATCAGAAATAGACAATACTCTGAAAGGGCATAGGTGTAGAATAGACAAGATGGAAAGCAGAACCAGTGAGCTAGAAGACAAATCTCTCAATACCACTAAGATAGAGAAGCAAACACAAAAAAGGATAAAAAAAATCTGAAGAAAGTCTAATATTAATTTTTAATAGCATGAAGAAGAATAAGTTAAGAATTACTGGCATTCCAGAACAAGAAGAACCACACAAGTCCACAGAAGAAATAGTTCAAGAACTGTTGGAAGAAAATTTCTCTAACATCCTGAAAAGTGAAAAGATAAACATTCAAGAAGCCCAACGAACCCCAGGAAGGATAGACCCCAAAAGAAAGTCACCGAGATATATCATAAACAAGCTCTCCAAAATCAGAGATAAGGAGACACTTCTGACAGCAGCTAGGAAAAACAGAAGTTTACATACAAAGGCAAGCAAGTCAGATTAAGCTCATATCTCTCAGCAGAAACCATGCAAACAAGAAGGCAATGGGGAGACATATGTAAAACCCTAAAAGAAAAAAAAAAATTGCCAAACAAGAATCCTTATCAAGCAAAGCTATCAATCAAATATGACAGTGTAATCAAAACATTTCAGGGTAAACAGAAGCTATGGGATTTTGCCAAAGCCAACCCTATGCTACAATACATCCTAAAGGGAGTTCTGTGGACTGAGAAGCAACAAAAACATATCACAACTAGTGATTGACATACGTGGCAGCACCTCCTAGAATTAAGTCAACAGAAGGAAGAGTTGAGAACAGAACAAACCTATAAGAACAAACTCAGAGACTCTAGGAGGTCAGTCTATGATCAAAACAAGCACAATGTAAAAGAAGGTAAACACATAGGAA
>NW_006409190.1:211871-212696 GCF_000296735.1 Chrysochloris asiatica | reverse complement strand
CATGGAAGAAAAATCAAATATGTTCATATACAGAGAGTTAATTACTTAGCAGACCAGTCTACCATATCCATGTACAGAGAGCTAGCTACATGAAAGAGTAGTCCAACATGTCCATATACAGGGTACAAGCTACACGGCAGATGAGTCCAAAATGTCCATATACTGAGAGTTAGCTACATGGCATATCAGTGCAACATATCCATTTACAGAGAGCTAGCTACATGGAAGATAAGTCCAAAATGTTTATATACAGAGAGCTAGCTACATGGCACGGTAGTGCAACATTTCCATATACAGAGTTCTTGCTTCAAGGCAGATGAGTCCAACTTGTCTATAAACAGAGATCTAGCAACATGGAAGCGTAGTTCAACATTTCCATATTCAAAGTTTTAGCAACATGGCAGATGTGTCCAACAAGTTCATATACTGAGAGCTACCTACATGGCAGATCAGTCCAAAGTATCCATGAACAGAGTGCTAGCTACATGTCAGACAAGTCCAAAATTTCCATATACAGGGAGCTAGCAACATGGCAGAATAGTGCATCATTTCCTTATAGAGAGTTCAAGCTACGTTGCAGAGGAGTCCTAAATGTGCATATACAGAGAGACAGCTGCATTGCAGGGTAGTGTAATATTTCCATATACAGAGTTCTAGCTACTAGGCCGATGAATCCAACTTGTCTATATACAGAGAGCAAGCTACATGTCAGGATAGTGCAACATTATCATAATCAGAGTTCTAGCTACATGGCAGATGTGTCCAACGTGTCCATATAATGACAGCTACCTACATGGCAGATCACTTCAAAATATTCATGTATAG
>NW_006409190.1:207380-209746 GCF_000296735.1 Chrysochloris asiatica | reverse complement strand
ATATCCATGTACAGAGAGCTATCTATATGGCAGATGAATCCAAAATGTCCACATACAGAGAGCTAGTTACATGGAAAAGTAGTGCAACGTTTCCATATACAGTGTTCTAGCTATGAGGCAGTTGAGTCTAACTTGTCTATATACTGAGAGCTAGCTACATGGCAGACAAGTCCAATATGTTCATATTCAGAGAGCTACCTACTTGACAGAGCAGTCCAACATAGGCATGTACATAGAGCTGGCTACATGGCAGATGAGGGAAAAATGTCCACATACAGAGAGCTAGCTAGTTGGCAGAGTAGTGCATCATTTTCATATGCAGAGTTCTAGATACATGGTATATATGTCCAACGTGTCCATATACTGAGAGCTAGCTACATGATAGAGTAGTCCAACATGTCCATATACAGTGTGCTAGCTACGTGGCAGATGAATCCAACTTGTCCTTACACAGAGAGCTAGCTATATGGCAGGATAGTGCAATATTTCCATATACAGAGTTCTAGCTACAAGTCAGATGAGTCCAACATGTCCATATACTGAGAGTTAGCTACATGGTAGACAAGTCCAATTTGTTCATACACAGAGAGCTAGCTACATGGCAGATCACTCCAACATATCCATGTACAAAGAGCTAGCTACATGGCAGATGAGTCCAAAATGCCTATATACAGAAACCTAGCTACATGGCAGGGTAGTGTAACATTTCCATATAAAGATTTCTAGCTACATGACAGATGTGTCCAACGTGTCCATAATGTGAGACCTACCAACATTGCAGAGCAGTACAAAATATTCATGCACAGAGAGCTAGCTACATGTCACATGAGTCCAAAATGTCCATATACAGAGATCCAGCTACATGGCAGGGTAGTGAAACATTCCCATATACAGAGTTCTATTTACGAGGCAGATTAGTCCAACTTGTCTATACACAGAGAGCTAGCTACATGGAAGAGTAGAACAACATGCCCATATAAAGAGTACTAGCTTCCTTGCAAATGAGTCCAACATGTTCATATACTGAGAGCTAACTACATGGCGGAAAAGTCCAACCTGTTCATATATAGAGAAATAGCTACATGGCAGGGTAGTGCAACATTGCCATATACACAGTTCTAGCTACAAGGCAGATGAGTCCCACTTGTTTATACACAGAGAGCTAGCTACATGGCTGGGTAGTGCACCATTTCCATAAAAAGAGTTCTAGCTACAAGGCAGATGAGTCCAACTTGTCTACATACAGAGAGTTAGCTACATAGCAGGGTAGTGCAACATTTCCTTATGCAGAGTACTAGCTACATGGCTGACAATTCCCATAAGTTCATATACAGAGAGATATCTTCATGGCAGATCAGTTCAACATATCCTTGGAGAAAGAACTAGCTACATGTCTGATGAGTCCAAAATGTCCAAATACAGAGAGGTAGCTACATAGAAGGGTAGAGTAAATTTTCCATATACAGAATTCTAGCTACAAGGCAGATGAGTCCAACTTGTGTATATACAGATAGCTAGCTACATGGCACAATTGCAATATTTCCATATACAGAGTTCTAGCTGCATGGCAGATGTTTGCAACATGTCCATATCCAGAGTTCTAGCTACATGGCAGACAATTCCAGTATGTTTATATACAGAGAGCGACCTATGTGGCAGATCAGTCCAACATATCCATGTACAGAGAGCTAGCTCCATGTCAGACAAGTACAAAATGTCCATATACAGAGAGTTAGCTACATGGCAGGGTAGTGCAACATTTCCATATACAGAGTTCTAGCTACATGGCAGATGTGTCCAACGTGTACATATACTGGGAGCTACCTACATGGCAGATCAGTCGAAAATATCCATTCACAGAAAGCAAGCTACATGACAGATGATTCCATCTTGTCTATATACAGAGAGCTAGCTACATGGCAGAGTAGTGCAACATTTTGATAATCAGTGTTCTAGCTACATAGCAGATGTGTCCAACGTATCCATATACTGAGAACTATCTACATATCATATCAGTCCAAAATATCCATGTACTGTCTCCTAACTATATGGCAGAGTAGTGCTACATTTCCATAATTCTAGATCTAGGTACATGGCAGATGAGTCCAACTTGTCTACATACAGAGAGCTAACTACATGGCAGGGTAGTTTAACATTTCAATATACAGAGTTCTAGCTACAAGGCAGATGAGACCAGCTTTTCTATAAACAGAGATCTAGATACATGTCAGAGTAGTGCAACATGTCCATATACAGGGTATTAGCTAGATGTCAGATGAGTCCAACATGTCCATATACTAAGAGCTAGCTACATGTCAGGGTACTGCAACATTTCCATATACAGAGTTCTAGCTACAAAGCAGATG
>NW_006409190.1:204967-206170 GCF_000296735.1 Chrysochloris asiatica | reverse complement strand
TGAGAACTACCTACATGGAAGATCAGTCCAAAATATCCATTAACAGAGACCTAGCTACATGACAGATGAGTCCAAAATGTCCTTATACAGAGAGTTAGCTACATGGCAGGGTAGTGCAACATTTCCATAATCCGAGTTCTATCTACATGACTGATGTGTTCTACGTGTCCATATACTGAGAGCTACCTACATGGCTGATCAGTCCAAAATATCCATGCACAAAGAGGTAGCTACATGTCAGATGAGTCCAAAATACCCATATACAGAGAGCTAGCTAAATGGCTGAGTAGTGCAATATTTCCATATACAGAGTCTAGCTACAAGGCAGAGAAGTCCAACTTGTCCATATACTGAAAGCTAGCTACATGGCAGAGTAGACCAACATGTCCATAATCAAGATAGTAGCTACCTGGATAATGAGTCCAACATGTCCATATACTGAGAGTTAGCTACATGGCAGACAAGGACAATGTGTTCATATACAGAAAGCAAACTTCATGTCCGATCAGTCCCACATATCCAGGTATAGAGAGCTAGCTACATGGCAGAAAAGTCCAAAATGTCCATACATAGAAACCTAGGTACATGGCAGAGTACTGAAACATTTCCATATACAATTACTAGCTACATTGCAGATGTGTCCTACATGTCCTTACACTGAGAGCTAGTTACATGGCAGACAAGTTGAATATGTTCATAGAAAGACAGCTAACTACTTGGAAGATCAGCCCAACATATCCATGTACAGAGAGCTATCTACATGGCAGACAAGTCCAAAATGTCCATATTTAGAAAGCTATCTACATGGCAGGGTAGTGCAAAATGTCCATATACAGAGTTTTAACTACATGATACATGGGCCCAAGGTGGTCATATACTGAAAGCTACCTACAAGACAGATCAGTCCAAAATATCCATTCACAGAGAGCTAGCTACATGTCACACAAATGCAAATGTCCATATACAGAGAGCTAGCAACATGGCACTGTAGCGTAATATTTCCATATACAGAGTTCTAGGTACAAGGGCGATGAGTCCACGTTGTCTATATCCAAAGAGCTAGCTACATGAAATGGAACGCATCAACATCTAAAATAAACTGGTATTGGCTATTTTGAATCTAATAACCACATGGTTTACTATGCAGGGAATGACAAATTGAAAAGGAATGGTGTTGCATTCATCGTCAAAAAGAACATATCC
>NW_006409190.1:177841-179484 GCF_000296735.1 Chrysochloris asiatica | reverse complement strand
CATTAGTCAGGTAGCTAGTACTCTTTATATGGACATGATGGACTACCCTGACATGTAGCTAGCTCTCAGTATATGAACACTTTGGTCTCATCTGCCTTGTGTCGAGAACTCTGTAATTGGAAATGCTGCACTACTCATCCATGTAGCTAGCTCTCTGTATATAGACAAGTTGGACTCATCTGACTTGTAGCTAGAACTCTGAATATGGAAATGTTGCACTACCTTGCCATGTAGCTAGTTCTCTTTATATGGGTATTTTTGACTTATCTGCCATGTAGCTAGCATTCTTTGCATGGATATTTTGGACTGACCTGCCATGTAGTTTGCTCTAAATGTATGGACATGTTGGACACATCTGCCATGTAGCTAGAACTCTGTATATGGAAATGATGCACTATTGTGTCATGTAGCTAGCTCACTGTATATGGACATTTTGGACTCTTCTGACATGTAACTAGCTCTCTGTACATGGATATGTTGGACTGATCTGCCAAGGTGGCCATTGTCTCTATATGAACTTATTGGACTTGTCTGGCATGTAGCTAGCTCTCAGTATGTGGACATGTTGGACTCATTAGCCAGGTAGCTGGTTCTCTTTATATGTACTTGTTGGACTACTCTGTCATGTAGCTAGCTCTCAGTACATGAACACTTTGGACACATATGACAAGTAGCTTGAACTCTTTATATGGAAATAATGCTCTGCTCTGCCATGCAGCTAGCTCTCAGGATATGGAAATATTTGACTTATTATTCAGGAAGCAAGTTCTCTTTATATCAACATGTTGGACTACTCTGCCATGTAGCTAAATCTCTGTATATGGACATTTTGGACTTGTCTGCCATGTACTTAGCTCTCTGTACATGGATATGTTGGACATATCGGTAAAGTAGGAAACTCTGTATATGACGATATTGGCCTTGTCTGCCATGTGTCTAGTTCTCAGTATATGCACATGTTGAATTAATTAGCCAGGTAGCTAGTACTCTTTATATGGACATGTTAGACTACTCTGCCATGTAGACAAGTTGGACTCATTAGTCAGGTAGCTAGTACTCTTTATATGGACAGCTCTCTGCATATAGACAATTTGGACTCATCTGCCTTTGCGTTAGAATTCTGTATATGGATATGTTGCACTAGACTGCCATATACCTAGTTCTATGTACATGGGTATTTTGGACTTATCTGACATGTAGATAGCTTTCTGTGCATGGATATTTTGGACTGACCTACCATGTAGTTTGCTCTAAATATATGGACACGTTGGACATATCTGCCATGTAGTTAGAATCTGTATATGGAAATGATGCCCTACTGTGTCAGGTAGCTAGCTCTGTGTATATGGACATTTTGGATTCTTCTGACATGTAGCTAGCTCTCTGTACATGGATATGTTGGACTGATCTGCCAAAGGGTTAGTTGCCTCTATATGAACTTACTGGACTTGTCTGCCATGTAGCTAGCTCTCAGTATATGGACATGTTGGACTCATTAGCCAGGTAGCTAGTTCTCTTTACATGTACATGTTGGACTACTTTGTCATGTAGCTAGATCTCAGTATATGAACACTTTGGACACATCTGCCATGTAGCTTGAACTCTGTATATGTAAATAATGCACTGCTCTTCCATGTAGCTAG
>NW_006409190.1:175279-176811 GCF_000296735.1 Chrysochloris asiatica | reverse complement strand
AGCTAGGTCTCTCTATATGCATATGTTGGATTGATCTGCCAAGTAGACAGCCATCTGTATATGAACATATTGGACTTGTCTGTCATGTAGCTAGCTCTCAGTATATGGACACATTAGACTCATTAGCCATGTAGCTAGTACTCGTTATAAGGACATGTTGGACTACTCTGCCATGAAGCTAGCTCTCAGTATATATACACTTTGGAATCATCTGCCATGTAGTTTGAATCTGTATATGGAAATGATGCACTACTCTGCCATGTAGGTAACTTTCTGTATATAAATATTTGAGACTCCTCTGCCATGTAGCTAGCTCTCTTTACATGGATATGTTGGACTGATCTGCCAAGTAGGTTGCTCTCAGGATATGGACATGTTAGACACATCAGCCATGTAGCTAGAACTCTGTAAATGGAAATGTTTCAGTACTTTTACATGTAGCTAGCTTTCTGTATATAGACAAGTTGGATTCATCTTACTTGTAGCTAGAATCTGTATATGGAAATTTTGCACTACCCTGCCATGTAACTAGTTCTCGGTATATGGACGTTTTGGACTTATCTGCCATGTAGCTAGCTCTCTGTACAAGGATATGTTGGACTGTTCTGCCAAGCAGGTAACTCTATGTATATGAACATATTGGACTTGTTTGCCATGAAGCTAGCTCTCAGTATATGGAAATATGGACTCATCTGCCATGTAGATTGTACCCTGTATATGGACATGTTGGACTACCCAGAAATATACCTAGCTGTGTACATACACAAGTTGGACTCATCAGCCTTATACCTTGAACTCTGTATATGTAAATTTTGCAATTTCCTGCCATGTAGCTAGCTCTCTATATATGGACATTTTGGACTCGTCTTCCATGAAGCTAGCTCTCTGTACTTGGATATGTTGGACTGATCTGTCAGGTAGGAAGCTGTCTGTATATGATCATATTGGATATGTCTGCCATGTGTCTAGCTCTCAGTATATTCACATATTGAATTAATTAGCCAGGTAGCTAGTACTCTTTATATGAATATGTTAGACTACTCTGCCATGTAGATAGCTCTCTGCATATAGACAAGTTGGACTCATCTGCCTTGTTGCTAGAACTGTGTATATGGATATGTTGCACTACCCTGCCATATAGCTAGCTCTCTGTATAAGGATATTTTGGACTTATCTGACATATAGCTAGCTTTCTGTGCATGGATATTTTGGACTGACCTGCCATGTACTTTGCTCTAAATATATGGACATGTTGAACACATCTACCATGTAGCTAGAACTCTGTATATGGAAATGAAGCACTACTCTGTCATGTAGCTAGCTCTCTGAATATGGACATTTTGGACTTGTCTGCCATGTAGCTAGCTCTCTGTACATGAATATGTCGGAGTGATCTGTAAATTAGGGATCTCTCTGTATATGAACATATTGGACTTGTCTGCCATGTGTCTAGCTCTCAGTATATGCACATGTTGAATTAATTAGCGAGGTAGCAAGTACTGTTTATATGGACATGTTAGACTACTCTGCCA
>NW_006409190.1:170971-173682 GCF_000296735.1 Chrysochloris asiatica | reverse complement strand
CATCTGCCATGTAGCTAGATCTCTGTATATGGAAATGTTGCACTACCTTGCCATGTAGCTAGTTCTCTGTATATGAGCATATTGGACTTGTCTGCCATGTAGCTAGCTCTCAGTTTATGGACACGTTGGACACATCTGCCATGTAGCTAGTACTCTGTTTATGGAAATGCTACACTACTCTGCCATGTAGCTAGCTCTCTGTATATACACAAGTTGGATTAATCTGCCTTGTAGATAGAACTCTGTATAGACAAATGTTGCACTACCTTGCCATGTAGCTAGCTCTCTGTATATGAACATATTGGACTTGTCTGCCATGTAGCTAGCTCTTAGTTTATGGACACGTTGGAAACATCTGCCATGTAGATAGTACCCTTTATATGGAAATGTTGCACTACCTGCTAGTGCCTAGCTCTCTGTATATGGAAATTTTGCACTTGTCTGCCATATAGCTAACTCTCTGTATATGGTTATGTTGGACTGACCTACCAAGCAGGTAGCTCTGTGTATATGAACATATTGGACTTTTCTGCCCTGTCGGTGGCTCTCTGTATATGGACATTTTGGACTCATCTGCCATGTAGCTAGCTTTCTGTACATGGCTATCTTAAACTGATCTGCCAAGTAGGTAGCACTCTGTATATGAACATATAGGACTTGTCTGCCATGCTGGTGACTCTGAGTATATGGACAACTTGGACACATCTAACATGTAGGTAGTACACTGAATATGGACACGTTGAACTACTCACTCATGTATCTAGCTCTAAGTATATGGACACGTTGGACACATTTGCCATGTAGCTGGAACTCTGTATATGGAAATGTTGCACTACCCTGCCATGTAGCCAACTTTCTGTATATGGACACTTTGTACTCGTCTGCCATGTAGCTACCTCTCTGTAAATGGATATGTTGGACTGATCTGCCAAGAAGGTAGCCCTCTATATATGAACTTATTGGACTAGTTTACCATGTGGCTAGCTCTCAGATTATGGACACGTTGGACATATCTGCCATGTAGCTACAACTCTGTATATGGAAATGCTGCACTTCCCTGCCATGTAGCTAACTCTCTGTAAATACAAAAGTTGGATTAATCTGCCTTGTAGATAGAACTCTTTATATAAAAATATTGCACTACCCTGCCATGTAGGTAGCTCTCCATATATGGACATTTTGGACTCGTCTGCCATGTAGCTAGCTCTCTTTACATGGATATTTTGGACTGATCTGCCATGTAGTAGCTCTCAATATATGGACAGGTTGGACACATCTATCATGTAGCTAGAAAATTGTATATGGAAATGATGCTCTACACTGCCATGTATCTAGCTCTCTGTATATAGACAATTTGGACTCATCTGCCTAGTAGCTAGAACTCTGTATATGGAAATGTTGCACTACCCTGTTTTGTAGCCAGCTTTCTGAATATGGACACTTTGTACTCGTCTCCCATGAAGCTAGCTCTCTGTAAATGGATATGTTGGATTGATCTGACAAGTATGTAGCTCTCTGTATATGAACATATTGGACTTGTTTGCCATGTAACAAGCTGTCAGTTTAGGGACACGTTAAACAAATCTGCCATGTAGCTAGAACTCGGTATATGGAAATGTTGCACACAAGTTGGGTTAATCTGCCTTGTAGATAGAACTCTTTATATAGAATTGTTGCAGTACCCTGCAGTGTAGTTAGCTCTCTGTATAAGGATATTTTGTACTCATCTGCCATGAAGCTAGCTCTCTATGCATGGATATTTTGTACTGATCTGCCATCTTGGTAGCTCTCAGTATATGGACAGGGTGGACTCATCTATCATGTAGCTAGAAGTCTGTATATGGAAATGTTGCACTACTCTTCCATGTGGCTAGCTCTCTGTATATGGACAAGATGGACTCATATGCCTTGTAGCTAGAACTCTGTATATGGAAATGTTGAACTACACTGCCGTTTGGCTAGATTTCTCTATATGGACATTTTGTACTCGTCTGTCATATAGACGAGTCTCTGTACGTGGATATGTTTGACTGATCTGCCAAATAGGTAGCTCTCTGTATATGAATATATTGTACTTGTATTTCTTGTAGGTGCCTTTCAGTATATGGACACGTTGGACACATCTGCCATGTGGCTACTACCCTGAATATGGACATTGTGGGCTACTCTGCCATTTAGCTAGCTCTCCGTATATGGACACGTTGGACACATCTGCCATTCAGCTAGTATTCGGTATTTGAAAATGCTCCACTATTCTGCCATGTAGCAACCTCTCTGTATATAGTCAAATTGGACTCATCTGCCTTGTGACTAGAACTCTGTATATGGAAATGTTCCACTACTCTGCCATGTGGCTAGCTCTCTGTATCTGGACATTTTGTATTTGTCTGCCATGTAGGTAGCTCTCTCTTCATGGATATGTTGGACTGATCTCCCAAGTAGGTAGCTCTCTATATATGAACATATTGGGCTTGTCTGCCTTGTAGGTGGCTCTCCATATATGGACACATTGGACACGTCTATCATGTAGCTACTACCCTAAATATGGACATGTTGGCCTACTGTGACGTGCAGCTACCTCTCTGTGTATATCCATTTTGCACTCGTCTGCCATGTAGCTAGTTCTCTGTACCTGGATATGTTGGACTGATCTGCCAAGTAGATACCTCTCTGTATATGAACATATTGGACTTGTCTGCCATATAGCTAGC
>NW_006409190.1:165645-170665 GCF_000296735.1 Chrysochloris asiatica | reverse complement strand
TACCCTGCCATTGGCTAACTGTCTGTATATGGACATTTTGGACTCGAATGCCATGTAGATAGCTCTCTGTACATGGATGTGTTAGACTGATCAGACAAGTATGTAGCTCTCTGTATAGGAATATATGGGACTTTTCATCCATGTAGATATGTCTCAGTATAGGAACACCATCGACACATCTGCCCTGTAGCTAGCACTCTGTATATGGACATTTTGGAATCATCTGCAATGTAGCTAGCTCTCTGTACATGGATATTTTGGAGTAGGTAGCTCTCTCTATATGAACATATTGGACATGTCTGCCATGTAGGTGGCTCTCAGTTTATGGACAAGTTGGACACATCTGCCATGTAGGGAGTACCCTGAATATGGACATGTTGGACCACTCTGCCATGTAACTAGCTCTCAGTATATGGACACGTTGTACACATCTGCCATGTAGCTAGAAGTCTGTATATGGAAATGTTGCACAACCCTGCCATGTGGCTAGCTCTCTGTATATGGTAATTTTTGGCTCATTTGACATGTAGTTAGCTCTCTGTGAATATGTAATTTGGAATGATCTTCCATAAAGGTAGCTCTCAGTATATGGAAAAGTTGGACATCTTCCATGTAGCTAGAACTCCGTATATGGAAATTTTACACTACTCTGCCATGTAGTTAGCTCTCTGTATATAGACAAGTTAGACTTATATGCCTAGTAGCTAGAACTCTGTATATGGAAATGTTGCACTCCCTTGCCATGTAGCTAGCTCTCTGTATTTAGATAAGTTGGACTCATCTGCCTTTTATCTAGAACTCTGTATACGGAAATGTTGCACAACACTGCCATGTAGCTAGGTCTATGTATATGGACATTTTGGTCTTGTGTGCCATATAACTAGCTCTCTGTACATGGACATGTTGGACATATCTGCCATATAGATAGAACTCTGTGTATGCAAGTGTTGCACTATTCTGCCAGGTAGCTATCTCGCAGTATATAGACAATCTGGACTCATCCGTGTGTAGCTTGAACTCTGTATTTGGAAATGTTTCACTACCCTGCCATGTGGCTAGCTTTCTGGATATGGTAATTTTTGGCTCGTTTGACATGTAGTTAACTCTCTGTGAATGGATATTTTGGAATGATCTTCCACGTAGGTAGCTCTTAGTATATGGAAAAGTTGGACATCTTCCATGTAGCTAGAACTCTGTATATGGCAATTTTGACCTAGTCTGCCATGTAGCTAGCTCTCTGTATATAGCCAAGATGGACTCATATGCCCTGTAGCTAGAACTCTGTATATGGAAATGTTGCACTCCCCTGCCATGTAGCTAGCTCTCTGTATTTAAATAAGTTGGATTCATTTTCCTTGTAGCTAGAACTCTGTATATGGAAATGTTGCACAACACTGCCATGTAGCTAGCTCTCTGTATATGGAAATTTTGGTCTCGTCTGCCATGTAGCTAGATCTCCGTACATGGATAAGCTTTACTGATCTGCCAAGTAGATAGCTCTCTGTATGTGAACATATTGGACTTGTCTACCATGTAGCTAGGTCTTAGTATATGGACACATTGGACACATGTGCCTTGCAGCTGGAACTGTGTATATGGTAATGCTGCACTACTCTGCCATGTATCTAGTTTTGTGTATATGGGCATTTTGCACTCATCTGCGATGTAGCTCCCTCTCTGTACATGGATATGATGAACAGAACTCCCAAATGGTAGCTCCCTGTATATGAATATATTGGACTTGTCTGTCATGAAGGTGACTCTCAGTATATGGACATGTTTATCACATCTGTCATGTAGCTAGAACTGTGCATATGGAAATATTACACTACTCTGGCACATAGGTATCTCTCTGTATATAGACAAGTTGGACTCATCTGCCTTGTAGCTAGAACTTTGGGTATGGAAATGTTGCACTCCCCTGCCATGTAGCTAGCTCTCTTTATATAGACAAGATGGACTCATCTGCCTTGTAGCTTGAACTCTGTATATGGAAATGTTGCACAACACTGCCATGTAGTTAGGTCTATGTATATGGACATTTAGGTCTTGTGTGCCATATAACTAGCTCTCTGTACATGGACATGTTGGAAACATCTGCCATATAGATAGAACTCTGTATATGCAAGTGTTGCACTATTCTTCCATGTAGCTATCTCGCTGTATATAGACAATCAGGACTCATCCTTGTGTAGCTTGAACTCTGTATATTGAAATGTTGCACTTCCCTGCCATATAGCTAGCTCTCTGTATGGGGACATTTTGGACTTGTCTGCCATATAGCTAGCACTCTGTACATGCATATGTTGCATTCTTCTGCCATATAGCTAGCTCTCTGTACATGGATATGTTGGACTGATCTGCCAAGTAGGTAGCTCTCTGTATATGAACATATTGGACATGTCTGCCCTGTAGGTGACTCTCCACATATGGACACGTTGCACACATCTGTCATGTAGCTACTACCCTGAATATGGACACGTTGGACTACTCTGCCATGTAGCTAGTTTTCAGTACATGCACACATTGGACACATGTGCCATGTAGCTAGAACTCTGTATATGGAAATCTTGCACAACTCTGCCATGTTGTTTCTCCCTTTATATAGACAAGATGGACTCATCTGCCTTGTAGCTAGAACTCTGTATATGGAAATGTTGCACTACCCTGCCATGTCGCTAAGTCTCTGTATATGAACATTATGAACTCGGATGCCATGTAGCTAACTCTCTGTACATGGATATGTTAGACTGATCAGACAAGTATGTAGTTCTCTGTATATGACTATATGGGACTTTTCATCCATGTAGATACGTCTCAGTATAGGAACATCATTGACACATCCGCCCTGTAGCTAGCACTCTGTATATGGACATTTTGGAATCGTCTGCAATGTAGCTAACTGTCTGTACATGAATATTTTGGAATGATCTGCCAAGTAGTTAGCTCTCTCTATATGAACATATTGGACATGTCTGCCATGTAGGTGACTCTCACTTTATGGACAAGTTAGACACATCTGCCATGTAGGGAGTACCCTGAATATGGACATATTGGACGACTCTGCCATGTAGCTAGCTCTCAGTATATGGACACGTTGGACACATCTGCCATGTAGCTAGAAGTCTGTATATGGAAATGTTGCACTACCCTGCCATGTGGCTAGCTCTCTGTATATGGTAATTTTTGGCTCATTTGACATGTAGTTAGCTCTCTGTGAATGGATATTTTGGAATGATCTTCCATGTACGTAGCTCTCAGTATATGAAAAAGTTGGACATTTTCCATGTAGCTGGAATCTCCATATATGGAAATTTTACACTACTCTGCCATGTAGCTAGCTCTCTGTATATAGACAAGTTGGACTCATATGCCTTGTAGCTAGAACTCTGTATATGGAAATGTTGCACTCCCTGCCATGTAGCTAGCTCTCTGTATTTAGATAAGTTGGACTCATCTGCCTTGTAACTAGAACTCTGTATATGGAAATGTTGCACAACACTGCATTGTAGCTAGGTCTATGTATATGGACATTTTGGTCTTGTGTGCCATATAACTAGCTCTCTGTACATGGACATGTTGGACACATCTGCCATATAGATAGAACTCTGTATATGCAAGTGTTGCACTATTCTGCCATGTAGCAATCTCGCTATATATAGACAATCTGGACTCATCCGTGTGTAGCTTGAACTCTGTATATGGAAATGTTGCACTACCCTGACATGTGTCTAGCTCTCTGTTTTTGGTAATTTTTGGCTCGTTTGACATGTAGTTAGCTCTCTGTGAATGGATATTTTGGAATGATCTTCCACGTAGTTAGCTCTCAGTATATGGAAAATTTGGACATCTTCCATGTAGATAGAACTCTGTATATGGCAATTTTGCACTAGTCTGCCATGTAGCCAGCTCTCTGTATATAGACAAGTTGGACTCATATGCCTTGTAGCTAGAACTCTGTATATGGAAATGTTGCATTCCCTGCCATGTAGCTAGCTCTCTGTATTTAAATAAGTTGGACTCTTCTGCCTTGTAGCTAGAACTCTGTATATGGAAATGTTGCACAACACTGCCATGTAGCTAGCTCTCTGTATATGGACATTTTGGTCTTGTCTGCCATGTAGCTAGATCTCTGTACATGGATATGCTGGACTGATCTGCCAAGTAGATAGCTCTCTGTATATGAACATATTGGACTTGTCTACCATGTAGCTAGGTCTTAGTATATGGACACGTTGGACACATCTGCCTTGCAGCTAGAACTGTGTATATGGTAATGTTGCACTACTCTGCGGTGTATCTAGCTCTGTGTATATGGGCATTTTGCACTCGTCTGCCATGTAGCTCCCTCTCTGTACATGGATATGATGGACAGAACTCCCAAATGGTAGCTCCCTGTATATGAACATATTGGACTTGTCTGCCATGACGGTGACTCTCAGTATATGGACACGTTTATCACATCTGCCATGTAGCTAGAACTGTGCATATGGAAATATTACACTACTCTGGCACATAGCTATCACTCTTTATATAGACAAGTTGGACTCATCTGCCTTGTAGCTAGAAATTTGGATATGGAAATGTTGCACTCCCCTTCCATGTAGCTAGCTCTCTTTATATAGACAAGATGGACTCATCTGCCTTGTAGCTAAACTCTGTATATGGAAATTTTGCACTACACTGCCATTTGGCTAACTCTCTGTATATGGACATTTTGGACTCGAATGCCATGTAGCTAGCTCTCTGTTCATGGATATGTTAGACTGATCAGACAAGTATGTCCCTCTCTGTTATGAATATATGGGACTTTTCATCCATGTAGGTACCTCTAAGTATAGGAACTCCATTGACTCATCTGCCATGTAGCTAACTCTCTGTATATGGACAGTTTGGAATCATCTGCAATAGCTAGCTCTCTATACATGGATATGTGGGACTGATCTGCCAAGTAGGTAGCTCTCTGTATATGAACATATTGGACATGTCTGCCATGCAGGTGGCTCTCAGTATATGGACA
>NW_006409190.1:163991-164593 GCF_000296735.1 Chrysochloris asiatica | reverse complement strand
ATATGAACATGTTGGAGTCATTAGCCAGATAGCTAGTATTCTGTATATGGACATTTTGGACTTCTCTGCCATGTGGATAGCTGTCAGTATATGAACACTTAGAACTCATCTGTCATGTAGCTAGAACTCTGTAATGGAAATGATGTACTACTCGGCCATGTAGCTAACTGCCTGTATATGGACATTTTGGATTCGTCTGCCATGCAGTTAGCTCTCTGTGCATGGGTATTTTGTACTCATCTGCCATGTAGGTTGCTCTCAGTATATGGACATGGTGGAGAGATCTGCCATTTAGTTAGAACTCTGTATTTGGAAATGTTGCACTACTATGCCTTGTAGCTAGATCTCTGTATATAGACAAGTTGGACTCATCTGCTTGGTAGCTAGACCACTGAATATGGAAATGTTGCACTACCCTGCCGTATAGCTAGCTGTCTGAATATGAACATTTTTTTATTTGTCTTCCATATCGCTGTCTCTCTGTACATGGATATGTTGGACTGATCTGCCAATAGTTAGATAACTGTATATGAGCATATTGGACTTGTCTACCATGTAGTTATATAACAGTATATGGGCATGTTTGACTTATCTGCCATGTA
>NW_006409190.1:160506-161888 GCF_000296735.1 Chrysochloris asiatica | reverse complement strand
TGGACATTTTGAACTCGTCTGTCATGTAGCTGGCTCTCTGTACATGGATATGTTGGACTGATCTGCCACGTAGGTACCTGTCTGTATATGTACATAGTGGGCTTGTCTGCCATGTAGCTAGCTCTGAGTATATGGACATGTTGGACTCATTAGCCAGGTAGCTATAAGTCTTTTAATGGACATGTTGGACTACTCTGCCATGTAACCAGCATTCAGTATATGAACATTTTGAACTCATATGCCATGTAGCTTGAACTCTGTGTATGGGAATTATGCACAATTCTGCCATGTAGCTAGCTTTCTGTTTGTGGACATTTTTAATTCGTCTGACATGAAGCAAGCTCTCTGTGCATGGATCTTTTTGACTGATCTGCCAAGTAGGTAAGTCTCTGTATATGAACACATTGGATTTATCTGACATGAAGCTCTCATTGTATGGACATGTTGTTCTCATCTGTCTTGTACCTAGAACTCTGTATATGGACAAGAACTCTGTATATGGAAATGGTTCATTACTCTGCCATGTAGCTAGTTAGTCACATCTGAAGTGTAGATAGAACTCTGTATATGGAAATGTTGCACTACACTGCTATGTAGCTAGCTCTCTCTATATGGACATTTTAGACTCATCTGTCTTGTAGGTAGAATTCTGTATGTGGAAATGTTGTTCTACTCTGCCATGTTGCTAGGTCTCTGTATATAGACCAGATGAAGTCATCTGCCTTGTAGCTAGAACTCTGTATATGTAAATTTTCCACTACCCTGCCTTGTAGCTAGCTAGAAGTATATGGGCATGTTGGACACATCTGCAATATAGTTAGCACTCAATATACGGACATATTGGACACATCTGCCATGTAGCTACTACCCTGTATATGGACATGTTGGACAGACCTTCTATGTGGGTAGCTCTCAGTACATGGACATGTTGAACACATCTGCCATGTAGCTCTCAGTATATGGACACGTTGGACTCATTAGCCAGGTAGCTAGTACTCATTATACAGACATGACGGACTACCCTGCCATGTAGCTAGCTGTGTACATAGACAAGTTGGACTCATCAGTCTTGTAGCTTGAACTTTGTATATGAAAATATTGCACTACCCTGCCATGTAGCTAACTCTCTGTATGTGGACATTTTTGACTCGTCTGCCATGTAGCTAGCTCTCTGTATGTGGATATGTTGGACTGATCTGTAAAGTAGGAAACTCTTTGTATATGAACATATTGGACTGGTCTGCCATGTGTCTAGCTCTCAGTATATGCATGTGTTGAATTAATTAGCCAGGTAGCTAGTACTCTTTATATGGAAATGTTAGACTACTCTGCCATGTAGCTAGCTCTCTGCATTTAGACAAGTTGGACTCATCTGCCTTGTA
>NW_006409190.1:156714-159751 GCF_000296735.1 Chrysochloris asiatica | reverse complement strand
GTTCAACTTCTCTGCCATGTAGCTAGCTCTCAGTATATGAACACTTTGGACTCATCTCCCATGTCGGTTGAACTCTGTATATGAAAATGATGCACTACTCTGTCATGTAGCTAGCTCTCTTTATATGGATATTTTGGACTAATCTGCTATGTATGTAGCTCTCTGTGCATGGGTATTTTGCGCTGATCTGCTATTTAGATAGCTCTCAGTATATGGATACGTTGGACACATCATCCGTGTATCTAGAACTCTATATATGGATATGTTGCACTACTCTGCCATGTAGCTAACACTCTGAATATAGACAAGTTGGACTCATCTGCCTTTTAGCTAGAACTCTGTATATGAAAATGTTACACTACCCTTCCATGTAGCTAGGTCTCTGTATATAGACATTTTGGGCTCGTCTGCCATGTAGCTGCCTCTCTGTACATGGATATGTTGCACTGATCAGCCAAATAGGTAGCTCTCTGTATATGAACATATTGGAATTGTCTGCGATGCACCTAGCTTTCAGTATATGGACACGTTGGACTCATTAGCCAGGTAGCTAGTACTCTTTATATGGAAATGTTGGGTCTACTCTGCCATGTAGCTAGCTCTCAGTATATGAACACTTTGGACTCATCTCCCATGTAGCTTGAACCCTGTATATGAACATGTTGGACACATGTGCAATGTAGCTAGCTCTCAGTATATGGAAATGTTGGACTCATTTGCCATGTAGCTAGTACCATGTATATGGACATGTTGGACTACTCTGCCATGTAGCTAGCTCTCAGTATATGAACGATTTGGACTCATCTCCCATGTAGCTAGAACTCTGTATATGGAAATGTTTCACTACTCTGCCATGTAGCTAGCTCTCTGTATACAGACAAGTTGGGCTCGTCTGCCTTGTACCTAGAATTCTGTATATGGAAAATTGCACTACACTGCCATGTAGCTAGCTTTCTGTATATAGACATTTTGAACTAGTCTGCCATGTAGCTAGCTCTCTATACATGTATAGGTTGGAGTGATCTGCAAAGTAGGTAGCTGTCTGTATATGTAGATATTGGACTAGTCAGCCATGTAGCTATCTCTCAGTATTTGGACAAGATGGACTCATCTGCCATGTAGCTAGTACCCTGTATTTGGACATGTAGGACTAGTCTGCCATGTAGCTAGTTCTCAGTATACGGACACATTGGACACATCTGCCAAGTAGCTAGAACTCTGTATATGTAAAAAATGCAATACTCTGCTATGTAGCTAGCACTCTGTATATGAATATATTGGACTTGTCTGACATGTAACTAGAACCCTGTATATGGAAATGTTGTACGACACTTCCATGTTGCTAACTCTCTGTATATGAACATACAGGACTTTTCTGTCATGTAGCTAGCTCTCTGTGCATAGATATTGTGAAATGATCTTCCATGTAGGTACCTCGCAGTATATGGACATGTTGGACACATATGCCATGTAGCTACCTCTCTGTATATGAACATATTGGACTTCTCTGCCATGAGCTAGCTCTCAGTATATGGACATGTTGGACTCATCTCCCATGTAGCAAGTATTGTGTATATTGTGCTCTACCTTGCCATGTACCTAGCTCTCTGTATATGGACATTTTGGATTTGTCTGCCATGTAGCTAGCTCTCAGTGTAAGGACATGATTAACTTATCTGCCATGTAGCTACTACTCTTTATATGGACATGTTTTACTACTCTGCCATGTAGCTAGCTCTCAGTATATGGACACGATGGATACATCTGTCATGTACCTAGAACTCTGTATATGGAAATCTTACGCTACTCTGCCATGTAGCTAGCTCACTGTATATAGACAAGTTGGACTCATCTGCCTTGTAGATAGAACCCTGTATATGGAAATGATGCACTACCCTGCCATGTAGTTATCCCTCAGTATATGGACACATTGGACACATCTGCCTTATTGCTAGCTCTTTGTACATGGATATATTGGACAGATCTGCCAAGTAGCTGTATGTATATGAACATATTGGACTTGTCTGACATGTAGCTAGCTCTCAGTATAAGAACATGTTGGACTCATCTGCCGTGTAGCTAGTACCCTGTATATGAACATGATGGACTACTCTGTCATGAGGTAGGTCTCTGTATATGGACATTTTGGACTTGACTGCCATTTAGCTAGAATTCTGTATATGGAAATGTTGCACAACTCTACCATGTAGTTAGATCTCTGTATATAGACAAGCTGGAATCATCTACCTTGTAGGTAGAACTCTGTATATGGAAATGTTACACTACCCTGCCATTTGGCTAGCTCTCTGTATATGGACATTTTGCATTCGTCTGCTATGTAACCAGCTCTCTGTACATGGATATGTGGGACTGAAATGCCAAGTAGGTAGTTCTCTGTGTATGAACATATTGGACATGTCTGCCATGTAGCTAGCTCCCAGTATATGGACACGTTGGACACATCTGCCATATAACTAGACCTCTTTATATGGAAATGTTGCAAAACTCTGCCATGGAACTAGCTTTCTGAATATAGGCAAGTATGACTCATCTGCCTTGTAGCTAGAACTATGTATTTGGGAATGTTACATTACCCTGCCATATACCTAGCTCTCTGTATATGGATTTGTTGGACCGATCTGTCAAGTAAGTAGCTCTCTGCATATGAACATATTGGACTTGTCTTTCTTGTAGCTAGATCTCATTATAAGGACATGATGGACTCATCTCCACTGTAGCTAGTACCTGTATAGGGACATGTTGGACTGCTCTACCATGTAGCTAGCTCTCAGGATATGGACATGTTGGACACTTTTACCATGTAGCTAGAACTCTGTATATGGAAATGTTACACTCCCCTGCCATGTGGCTAGCTCTTTGTATATGAGCATATTGCACTTGACTGCCATGTAGCTATCTCTCAATATATGGACATATTAGACTCATCTGCCATGTACCTAGTACCCTGTATATGGACATGTTGAACTACTCTGCCATGTAGCTAGCTCGCAGTATATGAACACTTTGGACTCATCTG
>NW_006409190.1:155276-156459 GCF_000296735.1 Chrysochloris asiatica | reverse complement strand
GGACACATCTGCCATGTAGCTAGATCTCTGTATATGGAAATGTTGCACTTACCTGCCAAGTAGCTAGCTCTCTGTATATGGACCTTTTGGACACCTCTGCCATATAACTAGCTCTCTGTACATGGATATGTTGGAGTGATCTGCCAAGTAAGTAGCTCTCTTTATAGGAACATATTGAACTTGTATGCCATGGAGCTAGCTCTCATTATATGGACATTTTGGACTCATCTGACATGTAGCTAGTACCCTGTATACGGACATGTTGTAATACTCTGCCATGTAGCTAGCTCTCAGCATATGGACATGTTGGACAAATTTGCCATGTAGGTAGAACTCTGTATATGGAAATATTGCACTACTCTAACATGTCGCTAGCTCTCTCTATATAGACAAGTTGGACTCATCTGCCTTGTAGCTAGAATTATTTATATGGAAATGTTGCATACCATGCCATGTAGCTAGCCCTCTGTACATGGATATGTTGGACTGATCTGCCATGTAGTTAGAAATCTATGTATTGAAATGTTGCTCTACCCTGCCATGTAGGTAGCTATCTCTATATGAACATATTGAACTTGTCTGCCATGTAGCTAATTCCCTGTGTATGGACATGTTGGACTACTCTGCCATGTAGGTAGCTCTCAGTATTTGGACATGTTGGACTCGTCCGCCATGTAGCTAGAACTTTGTATATGGAAATGTTGCACTATACTGCCATGTAGCTAGCTTTCTGTATATGGACATTTTGGACTAGTCTGCCATGTAGCTAGCTCTCTGTACATGGATATGTTGGAATGATTTGAAAAGGTGGTAGCTCTCTATATATGAACATATTGGACTAGTCTTCCATATAGCTAGAACTCTGTATACGGAAATCTTGCACTACTCTGGCATGTAGCTCACTCTCTGTATATGGTAATGATGCACTACTCTGCCATGTAGCTAGCTCTCTGTATATGGACATTTTGGACTCGTCTGATATGTTGCTAGCTTTCTGTGCATGGATATTTGGACTGATGTGCCATGTAGGTAGTTCTCAGTATATAGACACGTTGGACACATTTGCCATATAGGTAGAACTCTATACATGGATATGTTGGACTGATCTGTCAAGTAGTTAGCACTCTGTATATGAACTTATCGGATTTGTCGACCATGTAGCTAGCTCTCAATTTCTGGACAC
>NW_006409190.1:149337-153500 GCF_000296735.1 Chrysochloris asiatica | reverse complement strand
TGCCAAGTAGGTAGCTCTCTGTATATGAACATATTGGACTTGTCTACCATGTAGCTAGCTCTCATTATATGGACATGATGGACTCATTATATGGACGGGTAGCTAGTAACCTGTATATAGACATGTTGGACTACGCTACAATGTAGCTAGCTCTTGGTATATGGACACTTTAGACACATCTGCCCTGTAGCTAAGACTCTGTATATGGAAATGTTGCACTACTCTGCCACGTAGCTAGCTCTCTGTATATGAACATATTGGACTTGCCTGCCAAGTAGTTTGTTCTCAGTATACGGACATGATGGACTCATCTGCCATGTAGCTAGAACTCCTTATATGGTAAAGATGCACTAATCTGCCTTGTAGCTAGCTCTCTGTATATGGAAATTTTGGATTCGTCTGACATGTAGCTTGCTTTCTGTGCATGGATATTTTGGACTGATCTGCCATGCAGCTAGCTCCCAGTATATAGACACGTTGGAAACATTTGCCATATAGGTAGAACTCTATACATGGATATGTTGGACTGATCTGTCAAGTAGGTAGCGCTCTGTATATGAACATATTGGACTTATCGAACATGTAGCTAGCTCTCAGTATATGGACACGTTGGACAAATCTGCCCTGTAGCTAGAACTCTGTATGTGGATATGAAGCACTACTCTTCCATGTAGATAACTCTCTATATATGGACATCTTGGACTCGTCTGACATGTAGCTAGCTCTCCGTATATGGATATGTTGGACTGATCTTACATGTAGGTAGCTCTCCATATATGAACATACTGGACTTTTCTGTCATGTAGCTACAACTATGTATATGGAAATGATACACTACCCTGCCATTTAGTTAGCTCTCTGTATATGAACATATTGGACTTGTCTGTCTTGTATCTAGCTCTCAGTATATGGACATTTTGATCTCATCTGACAAGTAGCTAGAATTCTATGTATGGAAAGATGCACTACATTGGAATGTAGCTTGCTCTCTGTATATGGACATTTTGGACTCTTCTGACATGTAGCTTGCTCTCTGTGCATGAATATTTTGGACTGATCTGTCATGTAGGTAGTTCTCAGTATATGGACATGTTGGACACATCTGCCATGTAGCTAGAACTCTGTACATGGATATGTTGGATTGATCTGCCAAGTAGTTCACTTTCTGTATATGAACATAATGGATTTGTCTGCCATGTAGCTAGTTCTCAGTATATGGACACGTTGGACACATCTGCCATGTAGCTAGAACTCTGTACATGGATATGTTGGATTGATCTGCCAAGTAGGTCGCTTTCTGTATATGAACATAATGGATTTGTCTGCCATGTAGCTAGCTCTCTGTATATGGACATGTTGGACTCATCTGCCATGTGGCTTGAACTCTGTATATGGAAATGATGCACTGCTTTGACATGTATCTAGCTCTCACTGTATGGACGTTTTGGACTCTTCTCACTTGTAGCTAGCTCTCTGCGCATGGATATTTTAGACGGACCTGCAGGGTAGGTAGCTATCAATATATGGATACGTTGGACACATCTGCCATGTAACTAGAACTTTCTAAACGGGTATGTTGGATTGGTCTTCCAAGTAGGTATCTCTCTGTATATGTACATATTGGACTTATCTGCCATATAGCTAGCACTCAATATATGGACATGTTGGACATATCTGCCATGTAGCTAGTACACTCTATATGGACATGTTGGACTACTCTGCCATGTAGCTAGCTCTCTGTACATGGATATATATTGGACTGATCTGTCAAGTAGGTAGCTCTCTATATATGGACATATTGGATTTGTTTACCATGTAGCTAGCTTTCAGTATAAGGATATATTGGACACATCTGGCATGTAGCTTGCTCTCTGTACATGGATATGTTGGACTGATCTGCCAAGTTTGTAGCTCACTGTACATCCACATAAGGGACTTGTCTGCCATGTAGCTAGCTCTCAATATATGGACATGTTGGACTCATCTGCCATGTAGCTACAACTCTGTATATTGTAAAGATGCACTACTCTGCCATGAAGGCAGTTCTCTGTATATTGACATTTTGGAGTCGTGTGACATGTAGCTAGCTCTCTGTGCATGGATTTTTTGGACTGATCTAGCATGTAGCTAGCTCTCAGTATAAGGATACATTGGACACATCTGCCATGTAGGTAGAACTGTATTCATGGATATGTTGGACTGATCTGTCAAGTAGGTAACTCTCTGTATATGAACATATTGGACTTGGCTGCCATGTAGCTAACTCTCTGTATAAGGATATGTTGGATTAGTCTGCCAAGTAGGTAGCTCTCTGTATATGAACACATTGGACTTGTCTGCCATGTAGCTAGCTTTCCGTATATGGATAGTTTGGAAACATCTGCGTTGTAGCTAGTACCCTGAATATGGACATGTTGGTATACTCTGCCATGTAGTTAGCTTTCAGTATTTGGACACATTGGACACATCTGCCATGTATCTAGAACTCTGTATAAGGAAATGGTGTACTACCCTGCCATATAAACATATAAACATATGGGACTTGTCTGCCAGGTAGCTAGCTCACAGTTTATGGACATGTTGGACTCCTCTGCCATGTAGCTAGAACTGTGTATATGGAAATGATGCACTACTCTGGCATGTAGCTTGCTCTCTGTATATACACATTTTGGATTAATCTGATATGTAGCTAATTCTCTGTGCATGGATATTTTGGACTGATCTGCCATGTAGGTAGCTCTCAGTATATGAACATATTATACTTCTCTGCCTTGTAGCTGGTTCTCAGTATATGGTCATGTTGGACTCATATGCCATGTAGCTAGTACCCTGTATATGTACATGTTGAACTACTCTGCCATGTATCTAGCTCTCAGTATATGGACATGTTGGACACAACATGTAGAACTCTGTAAATCGAAATCTTGCACTACTCTGCCATGTCGCTAGCTCTCTGTATATAGACAAGTTATTCTCATCTGCCTTGTAGCTAGATTTCTGTATATGGAAGTGTTGCACTACACTGCCATATAGCTAGGTCTCTATATATGGACATTTTGGACTTGTCTGTTATGAAACTAAACCTCTTTACATGGATATGTTGGAGTGATCTGCAAAGTAGGTAGCTCCCTCTATGTGAACATATTGGATTTTTCTACCATGTAGCTAACTCTCAGTATTTGCATATGATGGACTCATCTGCCATGTACCTAGTTTCCTGTATATGGACATGTTGGACTACTCTGACATATAGCTAGCACTCAGTATATGGACATGTTGAACACATCTGCCATGTACCTAGAACTCTGTATATAGATATGTTGCACTACCCTGCAATGTAGCTAGCTTGTTGTATATGAACATGTTGGACTACTCTGCCATGGAGCTAGCTCTCAGTATATGGATACATTGGACTCATCTTCCATGTAGGTAACTCTCTGTACATGGATATGTTGGACTGATCTGCCAAGTAGGTAGCTCTCTGTATATAAACATATTTGATTTTTCTGCCTTGTAGCTGGTTCTCAGTAAAAGGTCATGTAGGACTCATCTGCCATGTAGCTAGTACCCTGTATATGGACATGCAGTATATGGACATGTTGGACACATCTGCATGTAGCAAGAACTCTGTATATGGAAATGTTGCACTACTCTTTCACATAACTAGCTCTCTGTACATGGACATTTTGGATTTGTCTGACATGTAGCTCGGTCACTGAACATGGATATGTTGGACTGATCTGCCATGTAGCTGGCTCTCTGTGTATGAGCTTATTGGACTTGTCTGCCATGTAGCTACCTCTCAATATATGCACACGTTGGACACATCTGCCAAGTAGGTAGAACTCTGTATATGGAAATGTTGCACTTCTCCGCCATGTAGCTAGCTCTCTGTATATAGACAAGTTGGACTCATCTGCCTGGTAGCTAGAACTCTGTATATGGAAATCTTGAACTTACATGCTAGGTCTGTGTAAATGGACATTTTGAACTCCTCTGCCATATAGCTAGTTCTCTGTATATGGGCTTTTTGGACTACTCTGCCATGTAGCCAACTCTCAGTGTATAGACTCATTTGACACATCTGCCATGTAGCTAGAACTCTGTATATGGAAATGTTGCACTACCCTTCACTGTAGCTAGCTCATTTTATATGAACATAT
>NW_006409190.1:144265-145628 GCF_000296735.1 Chrysochloris asiatica | reverse complement strand
ATGTAGGTAGCTCTCAGTACATGGACACATTGGACACATCTGCCATGTAGCTGTTAGTATATGGAAATGTTGGACTCATTATTCAGGTAGCTAGTACTCATTATATGGACATGATGGACTACCCTGCCATGTAGCTAGCTGTGTACATATGCAAGTTGGACTCATCAGCCTTGTAGCTTGAACTCTGTATATGGAAATGTTGCACTACGCTGCCATGTAGCTAGCTCTCTGTATATAGACAAGTTAGACTAATCTGCCTTGTAGCTAGAACTCTATAATTGGAAATGTAGCCCTTCCCTGCCATGTAGCTAACTGTCTGTATATGGACATTTTGGACTCGTCTGCCATGTAGCTAGCTCTCTGTACATGGATATGTTGGTCTGATCTGTAAAGTAGGAAGCTCTCTGTATATGAACATATTGGTCTTGTCTGCCATGTGTCTAGCTCTCAGTCTATGCACATGTTGAATTTATTAGCCAGGTAGCTAGTACCTTTTATATGGAAATGTTAGACTACTCTTCCATGTATTTAGCTCTCTACATATAGACAAGTTGGACTCATCTGTCTTGTAGCTAGAACTCTGTATATGGATACGTTGCACTACCCTGCCATGTAGCTAGCTCTCTGTATAAGGACATTTTGGATTCGTCTGCTATGTAGTTAGCTCTCTGTACATGGATCTGCCATTTAGGTATCTATCTTTATATGAACATATTGCATTTGTCTGCCACGTAGCTAGATCTCAGTATATGGACATGTTGGACTCATTACCCAGGTAGCTAGTACTCTTTATATGGTCATGTTGGCCTACTCTGCCATGTAGCTAGCTCTCAGTATATGAACTCTTTGGACTCATCTCCCATGTTGCTTGAACTCTATATATGGAAATGATGCACTATACTGCCGTGTAGCTAGCTCTCTTTATATGGACATTTCAGACTCATCTGCCATGTACCTAGCTCTCTATACATGGATATTTTGGACTGGTCAGCCATTTAAGTATCTATCTTTATATGAACATATTGCATTTGTCTGCCATGTAGCTAGATCTCAGTATATAGACATGTTGGACTCATTACCCAGGTAGCTAGTAATCTTTATATGGACATGTTGGCCTACTCTGCCATGTAGCTAGCTCTCAGTATATGAACACTTTGGACACATCTGCCATGTTGCTAGAACTTAGTATATGGAAATGATGTACTACTCTGCCATGTAGCTATCTCTCTGTATATAGACAAGTTGGACTTATCTGCCTTGTAGCTACAACTCTGTATATGGAAATGTTACACTACCTTGCTATGTAGCTTGCTCTCTGTATATGGGCATTTTGGACGCATCTACCATGGAGCTAGCTCTCTGT
>NW_006409190.1:106615-113490 GCF_000296735.1 Chrysochloris asiatica | reverse complement strand
TTGGACTGATCTGCCAAGTAGCTAGCTCTCTGTATATGAACATATTGGACTGTTCTGCCATGCAGGTGACTCTCAGTTTATGGACAAGTTACACATATCTACCGTGTACGTAGTACCCTAAAAATGATCATGTTGGACTGCTCAGTCATGTAGCTACCTCTCTGTATATGGACACATAGGACACATCTGTCCTGAAGCTAGAACTCTGTATATGAAAACGTTGCACTACACTGCGATATAGCCAGCTTTTTGTATATGGACACTTTGGACTCATCTGCAATGTAGCTAGCTCTCTGTACAGGGATATGTTGGATCAGCCAATTAGGTAGCTCTCTGTATATGAACATATTGGACTTGTCTGCCCAGTGGGTGGCTCTCAGTATATGGACACATTGGACATATCTTCCATGTAGCTACAACCCTGAATATGGACATGTTGGACTACTCTGTCATGTAGCTAACTCTCAGTATATGCACACGTTGGAAACATCTGCCATGTAGCTAGAACACTTTATATTGAAATGCTGCACTTCTCTGCCATGTAGCCAGCTCTCTGTATACAGTCAAGTTGGACTCATCTGCCTTATGACTAGAACTCTGTATATGGAAATGTTCCACTACCTTGTCACATGGCTAGATCTCTGTATATGAATATTTTAGAATCCTCTGCCATCAAGCTAGCTCTCTGTTCCTGGATAGGTTGGACTGATCTGCCAAGTAGATAGCTCTCTGTATATGAACATATTGGACATGTCTGCCATGCAGGTTGCTCTCAGTATATGGACAAGTTGGACACATCTGACATGTAGGTAGAACCCTGAATGTGGACATGTTGGACTGCTCAGTCATGTAGCTAGCTCTCAGTATAAGGACACGTTGGACACATCTGCCATGTAGCTAGATCTCTGTATATGGAAATCTTGGTACTCTGCCATCTTGGTAGCTCTCAGTATATGCACAGGGTGGACACATCTACCATGTAGCTTGAACTCTGTATATGGAAATGTTTCACTACCCTGCCATTTGGCTAGCTCTCAGTATATGGACATTTTGGACTCGTCTGCAATGTAGCTGGCTCTCTGTACATGTATATGTTGGACTGATTTTCCAAGAAGATAGGCCTCTGTGTATGAACATATTGGACATGTCTGCCATGTGGCTAGCTCTCAGTTTATGGACACGTTGGATATATCTGCCATGTAGATCCAACTCTGTATATGGAAATGCTGCACTTCCCTGCCATGTAGTTAGCTCACTGTATATACACAAGTTGGCTTAATCTGCCTTGTAGATACGACTCTTTATATAAAAATATTGTAGTAGCTTGCCATGTAGGTAGCTCTCTTTATATGGATATTTTGGACTCGTTTGCCATGTAGCTAGCTCTCTGAACATGGATGTTTTGGACTGATCTTCCATCTTGGTAGCTCTCAGTATATGCACAGGGTGGACACATCTACAATGTAGCTAGAACTCTGTATATGAAAATGTTGCTCTACATTGCCATGCATCTTGTTCTCTGTATATAGAGAAATTGGACTCATCTGCCTTGTAGCTAGAACTCTGTATAGGGAAATGTTACACTACCCTGCCATGTACCCAGCTCTCTATATGGACATTTTTTATTCGTCTGCCATGTAGCTAGCTCTCTGTACATCGATGTGTTGCACTGATCTGCCAAGTAAGTAGCAATTTTTATATGAACATATTGGATTTGTCTGCCCTGTAGTTGGCTCTCAGTACATGGAAACATTGGACAAATCTGCCATGTAGCTACTACTCTGAATATGGACATGTTGGACTACACTGCCATGTACCTAGCTCTCAGTATATGGACACGTTGGAGACATTTGCCACGTAGCTAGAACTCTGTATATGGAAATGTTTCTCTACACTGCCATGGAGCTAGTTCTCTCTATATATGAACATATTGGATTTGTGTGCCGTGTAGCTAGTGCTCAGGTATGGACACGTTGGACACATCTGACATGTAGCTAGATCTCTGTATATGGAAACGATGCACTACTCTGACATGTAGCTAGTTCTCTGTATATAGAGAAGTTGGACTCATCTGTCTTGTGACTAGAACTCTGTATGTGGAAATGTTGCACTCCCCTGCCATTATGCTAGCTCTCTGTATATGGACATTTTGGACTTGTAAGCCATATAGCTAGCTCTCTGTACATGGATATTTTGGATTGATCAGCCAAGAAAGCCGCCCTCTATATATGAACATATTGGACCTGTCTGCCAAGTGGCTAGCTCTCAGTTCATGGACACGTTGGATATATCTGCCATGTAGCTCCAACTCTGTACATGGAAATGCTGCACTTCCCTGCCATGTTGCTAGCTCTCTGTATATACACAAGTTGGATTAATCTGCCTTGAAGATAGAACTCTTTATATAGACATGTTGCAGACCCCTGCCATGTAGGAAGCAATGTGTATATGGACATTTTGGACTAGTCTGCCATGTAGGTAGCTCTCTATACATGGATGTTTTGGACTGATCTGTCATTTTGGTAGCTCTCAGTATATGGACAGGGTTGACACAACTACCATATAGCTAGAACTCTGTATATGGAAATGTTTCTCAACACTGCTATGCATCTAGTTCTCTTTATATAGAGAAGTTGGACTCATCTGCCTTGTAGCTAGAACTCTGTATATGGAAATGTTACACTACTCTGCAATGTGGCTAGCTCTCTTTATATGGACATTTTGGACTCGTCTGCCATGTCGCTTGTTCTCTCTACATGGATATGTTGGACTGATCTACCAAGAAGTTCACTCTCTGTATATGAACATATTGGACATGTCTGCCATGCATTTGGATCTCAGTATATGGACAATTTGGATACATCTGACATGTAGGTAGTACCCTGAATGTGGGCATGTTGGACTGCTCAGTTATGTAGCTAGCTTTCAGTAAAAAGACACGTTGGACACATCTGCCATTTAGCTAGATCTCTGTATATGGATATGTTGCACTACTCTGCCATGTAGGCAGCTCTCTGTATATAGACAAGTTGTACCCATCTGCTTGTGACTAGAACTCTGTATATGGAAAAGTTTCACTACCCTGCCATGTGACTAGCTCTCAGTATATGGACATTTTGGACTCGTCTGCCATGTCGCTTGCTCTCTGTACATGGATAAGTTGGACTGATCTGCCAAAAAGGTAGCCCTCTATATATGAAAATATTGGACTTGTCTACTAAGTAGCTAGCTCTCAGTTAATGGACATGTTGGATATATCTGCCATGTAGCTCCAACTCTGTATATGGAATTTCTGCACTTCCCTGCCATGTAGCTAGCTCTCTGTATATACACAAGTTGGATTAATCTGCCTTGTAGATAGAACTCTTTATATTAAAATGTTGCAGTACCCTGCCATGTAGGTAGCTCTCTTTATATGGACATTTTGGACTCGTCTGCCATGTAGTTAGCTCTCTGAACGTGGATGTTTTGGACTGATCTGCCATCTTGGTAGCTCTCAGTATATGCACAGGGTGGACAAATCTACCATGTAGCTTGAACTCTGTATATGGAAATATTGCTCTACACTGCCATGCCTCTAGTTCTCTGTATATAGATAAGTTGGACTCATCTGCCTTGTAGCTAGAACTCTGTATATGGAAATGTTATACTACTCTGCCATGTACCCAGCTTTCTGTATATGGACATTTTTCATTCGTCTGCCATGTAGCTAGCTCTCTGTACATGGATATGTTGCACTGATCTGCCAAGTATTTAGCACTCTTTATATGAACGTATTGGATTTGTCTGCCCTGTAGTTGGCTCTCAGTATATGGAAACGTTGGACACATCTGCCATGTAGCTACTACCCTGAACATGGACATGTAGGACTACTCTGCCATGTACCTAGCTCTCAGTATATGGCACGTTGGATACATCTGCCATGTAGCTAGAACTCTGAATATAGAATTGTTGCTCTACACTGCCATGTAGCTATCTCTCTATATATATGAACATATTGAATGTGTGTGCTGTGTAGCTAGCTCTCAGGTTATGGACATGTTGGACACAGCTGCCATGTTGCCAGATCTTTGTATATGGAAACGCTGCACTATTCTGACTTGTAGCTAGTTCTCTGTATATAGAGAAGTTGGACTCATCTGTCTTGTGACTAGAACTCTGTATATGGAAATGTTTCACTACCCTGCCATTATGCTAGCTCTCTGTATATGGACATTTTGGAGTCATATGCCATGAAGCTAGCTCTCTGTACATGGATATATTTGACTGATCTGCCAAGAAGTTAGCCCTTTATATATGAACATATTGGACTTGTCTGCCATGTGGCTAGCTCTCAGTTTATGGACACGATGGACATAACTGTCATGTAGCTCCAACTCTGTATATGGAAATGCTGCACTTCCCTGCCATGTAGCTAGCTCTCTGTATATACACAATTTGGATTAATCTGCCTTGAAGATTGAACTCTTTATATAGAAATGTTGCAGTATCCTGCCATGTAGTTAGCTCTCTGTATATGGACATTTTGGATTCGTCTGCCATGTAGTTAGCTCTCTGAACATGGATGTTTTGGACTGATCTGCCATCTTGGTAGCTCTCAGGATATGCACAGGGTGGACACATCTACCATGTAGCTAGAACTCTGTATATGGAAATGTTGCTCTACACTGCCATACATCTTGTTCTCTGTATATAGAGAAGTTTGACTCATCTGCCTTTTAGATAGAACTCTGTATATTTAAATGTTGCACTACCCTGCCATTTACCCACCTTTCTGTATACAGATATTTTTTTCTCATCTGCCATGTCGCTAGCTCTCTGTGCATGGATTTATTGGACTGCTCTGTCAAGTGGATAGCACACTTTATATGAACATATTGTATTTGTCTGCCCAATAGTTGACTCTCAGTATATGGAAACGTTGGACAAATCTGCCATGTAGCTACTACCCTGAATATGGACATGTTGGACTACTCTGCCATGTACCTAGCTCTCAGTATATGGACATGTTGGACACATCTGCCATGTTGCTAGATCTCTGTATATGGAATGTTGCACTACTCTGACATGTAGGGAGTTCTCTGTATATAGAGAAGTTGGACTCATCTGTCTTGTGACTAGAACTCTGTATATGGAAATGTTGCACTATGCTGCCATTGTGCTAGTTGTCTTTATATTGACATTTTTGACTCGTCTGCCATGGATCTAGCTCGCTATACATGGATGTTTTGGACTGATCTGCCATCTTGGTAGCTCTCAGGATATGGACAGGGTGGACACATCTACCATGTAGCTAGAACTCTGTATATGGAAATGTTGTTCTATACTGCCATGCATCTAGTTCTCTGTATATAGAGAAGTTGGACTCATCTGCCTTGTAGCTATAACTTTGTATATGGAAATGTTACACTACCCTGCCATGTACACAGCTTTCTGTATATGGACATTTTTTATTCATCTGCCATGAAGCTAACTCTGTGTACATGGATATGTTGCACTGATCTGCCAAGTAGATAGCTCCCTGTATATGAACATATTGGACATGTCTGACATGCAGGTGGCTCTCAGTATCTGGACAAGTTGGACATATCTGACATGTAGTTAGAACCCTGAATGTGGACATGTTGGACTGCTCAGTCATGTAGCTAGCTCTCAGTATAAGGACATGTTGGAAACATCTGGCATGTAGCTAGATCTCTGTATATCGAAATGTTGCAGTACCCTGCCATTTTGCTAGCTCTCTGAATATGGACATTTTGGACTCGTCTGCCATGTAGCTAGCTCTCTGTACATGGATATGTTGGACTGATTTGCCAAGAAGGTAGCCCTCTGTATATGAACATATTGGACTTGTCTGCCAAGTGGCTAGCTCTGTTTATGGACATGTTGAATATATCTGCCATATAGCTCCAGCTCTGTGTATGGAATTGCTGCACTTCCCTGCCATGTAGTTAGCTCTCTGTATATACACAAGTTGGAATAATCTGCCTTGTAGATAGAACTCTTTATATAAAAATGTTGAAGTAGCCTGCCATGTAGGTAGTTCTCTTTATATGGACATTTTGGACTCATATGCCATTTAGTTAGCTCTCTGAACATGGATGTTTTGGACTGATCTGCCATCTTGGTAGCTCTCAGGATATGCACAGGGTGGACACATCTGCAATGTAGCTAGAACTCTGTATATGGAAATGTTGCTCTACATTGCCATGCCTCTAGTTTTCTGTATATAGAGAAGTTGGACTCATCTGCCGTGTAGCTAGCACTCTGTATATGGAAATGTTACACTACCCTGCCATGTACCCAGCTTTCTGTATATGGACATTTTTTATTCGTCTGCCATGTAGCTAGCTCTCTGGACATGGATATGTTGGACTGATTTGCTTAGTAGTTAGCACTCTTTATATGAACATATTGGATTTGTCTGCCCTGTAGTTGGCTCTCAGTATATAGAAATGTTGGACACATCTGCCATGTAGCTACTACCCTTAATATGGACATGTTGGACTACACTCACATGTACCTAGCTCTCAGTATATGGCACATTGGATACATCTGTCATGTAGCTAGAACTCTGTATATGGAAATGTTACTCTAAACTGCCATGTAGGTAGCTCTCTCTATACATGAACATATTGGATTTGTTTGCAGTGCAGCTAGCTCTCAGGTTATGGACACGTTGGACAGAGCTGCCATGTAGCTAGATCTCTGTATATGGAAATGCTGCACTACTCTGACATGTAGCTAGTTCTCTGTATATAGAGAAGTTGGACTCATCTGTCTTGGGACTAGAACTCTGTATATGGAAATGTTGCACTACCCTGCCATTATGCTAGCTCTCTGTATATGGACATTTTGGAGTCATATGCCATGTA
>NW_006409190.1:84502-86975 GCF_000296735.1 Chrysochloris asiatica | reverse complement strand
TGTAGGTAGCTCTCACTATAGGGACAGGGTGTACACATCTACCATGTAGCTAGAACTCTGTATATGGAAATGTTGCTCTACACTGCCTTGTATCTAACTCTCTCTATATAGACAAGTTGGACTCGTCTGCCTTTGGCTAGAAGTCTGTATATGGAAATGTTGCACTTCCCTGTCATGTAGCCAGCTTTCTGTATATGGACAGTTTGTACTCGTCTGCCATGTAGCTAGCTCTCTGTAAATGGACATGATGGACTGATCTGACAAGTATGTAGCTCTTTGTATATGAACATATTGGACTTGTTTGCCACGTAGCTAGCTATCAGTATATGGACACGTTGGGCAAATCTGCCATGCAGTTAGAACACAGTATATGGAAATGTTGCACTACAAAGCCATGTAGCTAACTCTCTGTATATAGACAAGTTGGACTCATCTGCCTTGTAGCAAGAACTCTGTATATGGAAATGTTGCACTACCCTGCCATGTGGCTAGCTCTATGTATATGGACATTTTGATCTCATCTGCCATATAGCAGGCTCTCTGTACATGGATATGTTGGACTGACCTGCCAAGTAGGTAGCTCTCTGTATATGAACATATTGGACTGGTCTGCCATACTGGTGGATCTCAGGATATGGACAAGTTAGTCACATCTGCCATGTAGGTAGTACCCTGAATGTGGACATGTTGGACTGCTCAGTCATGTAGCTAACTCTCAGTATAAAGACACATTGGACACATATGCCATGTAGCTATATCTCTGTATATGGAAATGTTGCACTACTCTGCCATCTAGCTAGCTCTCTGTATATAGACAAGTTGTACGCATCTGTCTCATGACTAAAACTCTGTATATGGAAATGTTGCACTACCTTACCATGTGGCTAGCTCTCTGTATATGGACATTTTGGACCCGTATGCCATGTCGCTAGCTCTCTGTACATGGATATGGTGGACTGATCTGCCAAGAAGGTAGCCCTCTATATATGAACATATTGGTCTTGTCTGCCATGTGGCTAGCTCTCAGTTTATGGACATGTTGGACATATCTGCCATGTAGCTAGAACTCTGTATACGGAATTGTTGCTCCACACTGCCATGTAGCTAGCTTTCTCTCTATATGAACATATTGGACTTGTATGCCATGTACCCAGCTTTCTGTATATGGACATTTTTTAATTCATCTACCATGTAGATAGCGCTCTGTAGATGGAAATGTTGGAGTGATCTACCAAGTAGGTAGCTCTCTTTATATGAACATATTGGACTTATGTGCCCTGTAGTTGGCTCTCAGTATATGATAACGTTGGACACATCTCCCAGTTAGCTACATATTGGACGACTCTGCCATGTACCTAGCTCTCAATATATGGACACATTGGACACTTCTGCCATGTAGCTAGAACTCTGTATATGGAATTGTTGCTCTACACTGCTATGTAGCTCTCTCTATATATATATGAACATATTGGACTTGTCTGCCATGTAGCTAGCTCACAGGTTATGGACACGTTGGAGACATCTGACATGTAGCTACAACTCTGTGTATGGAAATGCTGTACTACTTTGCCATGCAGCTTGCTCTCTGTATATACGCGAGTTGGATTAATCTGTCTAGTAGATACTACACTGTATATAGAAATGTTGCACTACCCTGACATGTACCAAGCTCTCTGTATATGGACATTTTGGACTCGTCTGCCATGTAACTAGCTCTCTGTACATAGAAATTTTGGACAGATCTGCCCTGTAGGTAGCTCTCAGTATATGGACAGGTTGGACACATCTACCATGTAGCTAGAACTCTTTATATTGAAATGTTGCACTATACTGCCATGTATCTAGCTCTCTGTATATACACAAGTTGGACTCATCTGTCTTTAGCTAGAACTCAGTATATGGAAATGTGGCACTATGCTGCCATACAGCCAGCTTTCTGTATATGGGCACTTTGTACTCTTCTGCTATGTAGCTAGCTCTCTGTAAATGGATATGTTGGACTGATCTACAAGTATGTAACTCTCTGTACATAAACATATTGGACTTTTTTGCCAGGTAGCTAGCTGTCAGGATATGGACACGTTGGATATATCTGCTATGTAACTCCAACTCTATATTTGGAAATGTTGCACTTCCCTGCCATGTAGCTAGCTCTCTGTATATACACAAGTAGGATTAATCTGCCTTGTAGTAGAACTCTTTATATAGAAATGTTACAGTACCCTGCCATGTAGGTAGCTCTCTGTATATGGACATTTTGGACTCGTCAGCCATGTAGCTAGCTCTGATTACATGGATGTTTTGGACTAATCTACCATCTTGGTAGCTCTCAGTATATTGACAGGGTGGACACATCTACCGTGTAGGTAGAACTTTGTATATGGAAATGTTGCTCTACACTGCCATGCATCTAGTTCTCTGTATATAGAGAAGTTGGACTCATCTGCCTTGTAGCTAGAACTCTTTATATGGA
>NW_006409190.1:77328-84315 GCF_000296735.1 Chrysochloris asiatica | reverse complement strand
ATATGCACATGTTGGGCTACTCTGCCTTGTACCTAGCTCTCAGTAAATGGACACGTTGGACACATTTGCCATGTTGCTAGAACTCTGTATATGGAAATGTTGCACTACAATGCCATGTAGCTACCTCTCTGTATATAGACAAGTTGGACTCATCTGCCTTGTGACTAGAACTCTGTATATGGAAATGTTGCACTACCCTGCCATATGGCTAGCTCTCTGTATATGGACATTTTGATCTCGTCTGCCATGTAGTTAGATCTCTGTACATGGATATGTTGGACTGACCTGCCAAGTAGTTAGCTCTCTATATATGAACATATTGGACTTGTCTGCCATGAAGGTTTCTCTCAGTATATGGACACGTTGGACACATCTGTCATGTAGCTACTTCCCTGAATATGGACCTGTTGGACTACTGTGCCATGTAGCTAGCTCTCAGTTTATGGACACGTTGGACACATCTGCCATGTAGCTACAACTCTGTATAGGGAAATGCTGCACTACTCTGCCATGTAGCTTGCTCTCTGTATATACACAAGTTGGATTAATATGCCTTGTAGATAGAACTCTGTATATAGAAATGTTGCTCTGCCCTGCCATGTAGCTAGCTCTCTGTACATGGATATTTTGTACTCATCTTCCATGTAGCTAGCACTCCTTACATGGATATTTTGGACTTATGTGCCATATATGTAGCTCTCAGTATATGGACAGGTTGGACACATCTTCCATGTATCTAGAACTCGGTATATGGAAATCTTGCACTACAATGCCATGTTGTTAGCTCTCTGTATATAGACAAGTTGGGCCCATCTTCCTTGTAGCTAGAACTCTGTATATGGAAATGTTGCACTACCCTGCCATGTGGCTAGCTCTCTGTATATGAACATTTTGCACTCGTCTGCCATGTAGCTAGTTCTCTTTTCTTGGATATGTTGGAGTGATCTGCCTAGTAGGTAGCTCTCTATATATGAACATATTGGACTTGTCTGCCCATGTAGCTACTACCCTGAATATCACATATTGGCCTACTGTGACATGGAGATAGCTCTCTGTGTATAGACATTTTGGACTCGTCTACCCTGTAGCTAGTTCTCTGTACCAGGATATGTTGGACTGATCTGCCAAGTAGATTCCTGTCTGTATATAAACATATTGGACTTGTATGCCATATAGCTAGCTCTCAATATATGGACACGTTGGACACTTCGCTCATTTAGCTAGCTTTCTGTACATGGATATGTTGGATTGGACTTGTCTGCCATGCAGGTGGCTCTCAGTATATGGACACGTTGGACACATCTGCCATGTAGGAGGAACTCTTTATATGGAAACGTTGCAAAACCCTGCCATGTAGCTAGTTCTATGTATATGGACATTTTGGTCTCATTTGCCATATAGCTAGCTCTCTGTACATGGATATGTTGGACTGACCTTCCATGTAGGTAGATCTCTGTATATGAACATATTGGACATGTCTGCCATGTATGTGACTGTCACTATATGGACAAGTTGGACACATCTGTCATGTAGCTAGTACCATGAATATGGGCATGTTGGACTACTCTGCCATGTAGCTAGCTCTCAGTATATGGACACGTTGGACACATCTGCCATGGAGTTAAAACTCTGTGTATGGAAATGCTGCACTTAACTCCCATATAGCTAGCTCTCTGTATATACACAAGTTGGATTCATCTGCCTTGTACATAGAACTCTTTATATAGAAATGTTGCAGTACCCTGCCATGTAGGTAGCTCTCTATATATGGACATGTTGGATTCGCCTGCTATGTAGCTAGCTCTCTATACATGGATCTTTTGGACTGATCTGCCATCTTGGTAGCTCTCAGTATATAAACAGAATGGATACATCTACCATGTAGCTAGAGTTCTGATTATGGAAATGGTGCTCTTCATTGCCACGCATCTAATTCTCTGTATATAGATAAGTTGGACGCATCTGCCTTGTAGGTTGAATTCTGTATAGGGAAATGTTGCATTACCCTGCCATGTAGCCAGGTTTCTGTATATGGATATTTTTTATTTGTCTGCCATGTAGCTAGCTCTCTGTACATGGATATGATGGACTGATCTGCCCATTAGGTAACTCTTTTTAAATGAACATATTGGACTTGTCTGCCCTGTAGTTGGCTCTCAGTATATGGAAACATTGGACACATCTGCCATATAGCTGCTACCCTGAATATGTATATGTTGGACTACTATGCCATGAAGCTAGCTCTCAGTATATGGGCTCGTTGGACACATCTGCCATGTAGCTAGAACTCTGTATATGGAAATGTTGCACTACCTTGCCATGTAGCTAACTCTCTGTATATAAACATATTGGATTCGTCTGCCATGTAGCGAGATCTCTGTACATTGATATGTTGGACTGATCTGCCCATTAGTTAGCTCTCTATATATGAACACATTGGACTTGTCTGCCCTGTAGGTGGCTCTCAGTATATGGACATGTTGGACATATCTGCCATGTAGCTAGATCTCTTAATATGGAAATGCTGCACTACCTTGCCATGTAGCTAGCTCTCTGCATATGGACATTTTGGACTCATCTGCCATGTAGCTAGCTCTCTGTACATGGATATGTTGGCCTGATATACCAAGTAGATACCTCTCTGTATATGAACATATTGGACATGTCTGCCATGCAGGTGGCTCTCAGTATATGGACAAGTTGGATACATCTGACATGTAGATAGTACCCTGAATATGGACATGTTGGACTGCTCAGTCATGTAGCTAGCTCTCAGTATAAGGACACGTTGGAAACATCTGCCATGTAGCTAGATCTCTGTATATGGAAATGTTGCACTACTCTGTCATGTAGCTAGCACTCGGTATATAGACAAGTTGTACTCACCTGCCTCGTGACTAGAACTCTGTATATGGAAATGTTGCACTACCCTGCCATTATGCTTGATCTCTGGATATGGATATTTTGGACTCGTCTGCCATATAGCTAGCTCTCAGTACATGGATATGTGGGACTGATCTGCCAAGAAGGTAGCCCTCTATATATGAACATATTGGACTTGTCTACCATGTGGCTAGCTCTCAGTTTATGGACACGTTGGACATATCTGCCATGCAGCTACTACTCTGTATATGGAAATGCTGCATTACTCTGCCATGTAGCTAGCTCTCTGTATATACACAAGTTGGACTAATCTGCCTTGTAGATAGAACTCTTTATATAGAAATGTTGCACTACCCTGCCATGAAGGTAGCTCTCTGTATATGGACATTTTGAACTCGTCTGCCATGTAGCTAGCTCTCTTTACATGGATATTTTGGACTGATCTGCCATGTAGGTAGCTCTCAATATATTGATTGGTTGGGCACATCTACCATGTAGCTAGAACACTGTATATGGAAATGTTGCTCCACACTGCCATGTATCTAGCTCTGTGTATATAGACAAGTTGAACTCATCTGCCTTGTAGCTAGAATTCTGTATATGGAAATGTTGCACTACCCTACCATGTTCCAGCTTTCTGTATATGGACACTTTGTACTCGTCTGCCATAGAGCGAGCCCTCTGTAAATGGATATGTTGGACTGATCTGACAACTATGTAGCTCTCTATATGTGAACATATTCGACTTGTGTGCCATGTAGCTAGCTCTCAGTAAATGGACACATTGAACATATCTGCTATGTAGCTAGAACTCAGTATATGGAAATGTTGCACTACAATGGCATGTTGCTAGCTCTCTGTATATAGACAAGTTGGACTCATCTGTCATGTAGCTTGAACTCTGCATATGTAAATGTTGCACGACCCTGCCATGTGGCTAGCTCTCTGTATATGGACATTTTGCACTCGTCTGCCATATAGCACCTGTAGGTGGCTATCAGTATATGGAAACTTTGGACACATCTGTCGTGTAGCTACTACCCTGAAATTGGACACATTGGACTACTCTGCCATGTAGCTAGCTCTCTGTATATGGACATTTTGGACTCGTCTGCCATGTAGCTAGCTCTCTGTATATGGATATGTTGGACTGATATGCCAAGTAGGAAACACTCTGTATATGAACATATTGGACTTTCTACCATGCAGCTGGCTCTCAGTATATGGACAAGTTGGACACATCTGCCATGTAGGTAGTACCCTGAATATGGACATGTTGGACTACTCAGTCATGTAAATAGCTCTCAGTATATGGAAATGTTGCAAATATCTGCCATGTAGCTAGAACACTGTATTTGGAAACGTTGCACTACCCTGCCATGTAGTTCAATCTCTATATATAGACAAGTTGGACTCATCTGCTTTGTAGCTAGAAATCTGTACATGAACATGCTGCACTACGCTCCATGTAACTAGCTCTCTGTATATGGACATTTTGAACTTGTCTGCCATATAGCTATTTCTCTGTACATGGATATGTTGGAATGATCTTCCCAGTAGTTCTCTCTCTGTATAAGAACATATTGGATTTGTGTGCCATATAGTTCGCTCTTTGTACATGTATATGTTGGACTGATCAGCCAAGTTTGTAGCTCTCTGTATATGGACATTTTGGACTCATCTGTCATGTAGCTATCTATCCACCAAGGAAGTAGCACTCTGTATATGAACATATGGGACTTGTCTGCCCTGTAGGTGGCTCTCAATATATGGACACATTGGACACATCTGCCATGTAGCTAGTACCCTGAATATGATCATGCTGGACTACGCTGCCATTTACCTAACTCTCAGTATACGGACACGTTGGACACATCTGCCATGTAGCTAGAACTCTTTATATGGAAATGCTGCATTACCCTGCCATGTAGCCAGCTCTCTGTATACAGACAAGTTGGACTCATCTGCCTTGTGACTAGAACTCTGTATATGGAAATGTTCCACTACCGTGCCACGTGGCTAGATGTCTGTATATGGACATTTTAGATTTGTCTGCCATCTAGCTAGCTCTCTGGTTATGGATATGTTGGACTGTTCTGCCAAGTGGGTAGCTCTCTATATATGAACATCTTGGACTTGTCTGCCCTGTATGTGGTTCTCCGTATATGGACACCTTAGACACATCTGTCATGTAGCTAGAATTCTGTATATGAAAATGCTGCACTACTCTGCCATGTAGCTAACTCTCTGTATATAATCAAGTTGGACTCATCTGCCTTGTGACTAGAACTCTGTATAACGTAATGTTCCACTACCCTGTCATGGGGCTAGCTCTCTGTATGTGGACATTTTGGACTCATATCCCATGTAGCTAGCTCTCTGTACATGGATATGTTGGACTCATTTTCCAAGTAGGTAGCTCTCTGTATATGAACATATTGGGCTTGTCTGCCTTGTTGGTGGCTCTAAGTATATGGACATGTTGGACACATCTGACATGTAGCTAGAACTCTGTATATGGAAATGTTGCACTACTCTGCCATGTAGCTAGCTCTCTGTATACAGACAAGTTGTACTCATATGCCTTGTGACTAGAACTCTGTATATGGAAATGTTGCACTACCCTGCCATGAGGCTAGCTCTCTCTATATGGATATTTTGGGCTTGTCTGCCATGTAGCTACCTCTCTGTACATGGATATGTTGGACTGATCTGCCAAGAAGGTAGCCCTCTAAATATGAACATATTGGACTTGTATGCCATGTGGCTAGCTCTCAGTTTATGTACACATTGGACATATCTGCCATGTAGCTACAACACTGTATATGGAAATGCTGCACTTCCCTGTCATTTAGCTAGTCCTCTGTATATACACAAGTTGGATTAATCTGCCTTGTAGATAGAACTCTCTATATAAAAATGTTGCACTACCTGTCCTTATACAGGTAGTTCTCTGTGTATGGACATTTTGGACTCGTCTGCCATGTAGCTAGCTCTCTTTGCATGGATATTTTGGACTGATCTGCCATATAGTTAGCTCTCAATATATGGAGACGTGGGACACATCAACCATGTAGCTAGAATTTCGTATATGGAAATGATGCTCTACACTGCCATATTTCTAGCTCTCTGTACATAGACATGTTGGACTCATCTGCCTTGTAGCTAGTACTCTGTATATGGAAATGTTGCACTATCCTGCTATGTAGCCAGCTTTCTGTATATGGACACTTTGTACTCATCTGCCATGTAGCTAGCTCATTGTAAATGGATATCTTGGACTGATCTCACAAGTATGTAGCTCTCTGTATATGAACATATTGGACTTATTTGTCATGTAGCTACCTCTCAGCATATGGACATATTGGACAAATCTGCCATGTAGCTAGCTCTCTAAACATGTATATTTTGGAATGATTTGCCATCTTGTGAGCTCTCAGTATATGGACAGGGTAGACACATCTACCATGTAGCTAGAACTCTGTATATGGAAATGTTGCTCTACACTGCCATGAATCTAGTTCTCTGTATATAGACAAATTGGACTCATCTGCCTTGTAGCTAGAATTCTATATATGGAAATATTGCACTACCCTGCCATGTAGCCAGCTTTCTGTATATGGATACTTTTTTATTCGTCTGCCATGTAGCTAGTTCTCTGTACATGAATATGTTGGACTGATCTGCCCATTAGGTAACTCTCTTTATATGAGCATACTGGACTTGTCTGCCCTGTAGTTAGCTCCCAGTATATGGAAACGTTGGACACATCTGCCATGTAGCTAGAACTCTGTAGATGGAAATATTGCTCTACCCTGCCATGTGGCTAGCTCTCTGTATATGAACATTTTGGATTTTTCTGCCTGTAGCGAGATCTCTGTACAAGGATATGTTGGACTGATCTGCCAAATAGGTAGCTCTCTATATAAGAACATATTGGACTTGTCTGCCCTGTAGGTGGATCTCAGTATATGGATATGTTGGACACATCTGCCATGTAGCTACAACCCTGAATATGGACATGTTGGACTACTGTGCCATGTAGCTAGCTCTCAGTATATGGACACGTTGGACACATCTGCCATGTAGCTAGATCTCTGTATA
>NW_006409190.1:75323-76933 GCF_000296735.1 Chrysochloris asiatica | reverse complement strand
AGTACCCTGCCATGTAGGTAGCTCTCTATATATGGATATTTTGGACTCGCCTTCCATGTAGCTAACTCTCTTTACATGGATATTTTGTACTGTTCTGCCATCTGGGTAGGTCTCAGTATATGGACAGGGTGGACACATCTACCATGTAGCTAGAACTCTGTTTATAGAAATGTTGCTCTTCACTGCCATTCATCTAGTTCTCTGTATATAGAGAAGTTGGACTCATCTGCCTTGTAGCTAGAACTCTGTATATGGAAATGTTGCACTACCCTGCCATGTAGCCAGCTTTCTGTATATGGATACTTTGTACTCGTCTGCCATGTAGCTAGCTCTCTAAATGGATATTTTGAACTGATATCACAGGTATGGAGCTCTCTGTATATGAACATATTGGACTTGTGTGTCATGTAGCTAGCTCTCACTATATGGACACGTTGGACAAATCTGCCATGAAGCTAGAACTCGGTATATGGAAATATTACTCTACAATGCCATGTTGCTAGATCTCTGTATATAGACAAGTTGGACTCATCTGACTTGTAGCTAGAACTCTTTATATGGGAACGTTGCACTATCCTGCCATGTGGCTAGCTCTCTGTATATGGACATTTTGTACTTGTCTGCTATATAGCTACCTCTCTGTACAAGGATATGTTGGACTGACCTGTCAAGTAGGTAGCTCTCTTTATATGAACATATTGGACTTGTCTGCCCTGTAGGTAGCTCTCAGTATATGGAAACTTTGGACACGTATGCCATGTAGCTACTACCCTGAATATGGACACATTGAACTACTCTGCCATGTAGCAAACTCTCTGTATATGGACATTTTGAACTTGTCTGCCATGTAGCTAGCTCTCTGTACATGGATATGTTGGACTGATCTGCCCAGCATGTAGCCCTCTGTATATGAACATATTGGACTTGTCTGCCATGCAGGTGGCTCTCAGTATATGGACACATTGGACACATCTGCCATGTTGCTACTACCCTGAATATGGACATATTGGACTACTCTACCATGTAGCTAGTTCTCAGTATATGGACACGCTGGACACATCTGCCATGTAGCTAGAACTTTGTATATGGAAATGCTGCCCTTACCTGCCATGTAGCTACCTCTCTTTACATACAAAAGTTGGATTTATCTGCCTTGTAGATTGAACTCTTTATATAGAAATGTTGCAGTATCCTGCCATGTAGGTATCTCTCTATATATGGACATTTCGGACTTGCCTGCCATGTAGGTAGCTCTCTATACATGGATACTTTGTACTGTTCTGCCATCTTGGTAGCTCTCAGTATATGAAGAGGGTGGACACATCTACCGTGTTGCTACAACTCTGTATATGGAAATTTTGCTCTTCACTGCCATGCATCTAGTTCTCTGTATATAGAGAAGTTGGACTCATCTGCCTTGTGATTAGAACTCTGTATATGAAAATTTTGCACTACCCTGCCATGTGGCTAGCTCTCTGTATATGAACATTTTGGATTGTCGGCCATGTAGCGAGATCTCTGTGCATGGATATGTTGGACTGATCTGCCAAGTAGGTAGCTCTCTGTATATGAACATATTGGACTTGTCTGCCATGTAGCTAGCTCTCAGT
>NW_006409190.1:74139-74783 GCF_000296735.1 Chrysochloris asiatica | reverse complement strand
CATCTGCCTTGTTGCTAGAACTCAGTATATAGAAATGTTCCACTACACTGCCATGTGGCTAGCTCTCTGTATATGGACATTTTGGTCTCGTCTGCCATGGAGCAAGATCTCTGTACATGGATATGTTGGACTGATCTACCAAGTAGATAGCTCTCTGTGTATGAACATATTGGACTTGCCTGACATGTACCTAGGTCTTAGTATATGGACACTTTGACACATCTGTCTTGCAGCTAGAACTGTGTATATGGAAATGTTGCGCTACTCTGCCGTGTATCTAGCTCTGTGTATATGGGCATTTTGGACTCGTCTGCCATGTAGCTAGCTCTCTGTACATGGATATGTTGGACAGAACTCCAAAATGGTAGCTCTTTGTATATGAACATATTGGACTTGTCTGCCATGAAGCTGGTTCTCAGTATATGGACACGTTTGTCACAACTGCCCTGTATGTAGAACGCATATAGAAATATTGCCCTACTCTGTCACATAGCTATTGCTCTGTTTATAGACAAGGTGGACTCATCTGCCTTGTAGCTAGAACTTTGGATATGGAAATGTTGCACTTCCCTGCCGTGTAGCTAGCTCTCTGTATGTAGACAAGTTGGACTCATCTGCCTTGTAGCTTGAACTCTGAATATGGA
>NW_006409190.1:71918-73408 GCF_000296735.1 Chrysochloris asiatica | reverse complement strand
TCAGGTAGTTAGTGCTCTTTATATGGTCATGTTGGACTATTCTGTTATGTAGATAGCTCACTGTATATAAACAAATTGGACCAATCTGCCTTGTAGCTAGAAATCTGTATATGGAAATGTTGCACTACCCTGCCATATATCTAGCTCTCTGTATATGGACATTTTTGGCTCATCTGATATATAGCTAACTATCTGTGCATGGAAATTTTGGCCTCACCTGCCATGTAGTTAGCTCTCAGTATATGGACACCTTGTACTACTTAACCAGGTACCTTGTGCACTTAATATGGTCATGTTGGACTACTCTGCGATGTAGCTCACTCTCTGTATATGGACACTTTGGATTCGTATAACATGCACTACCCTGCCATGTAGCTAGCTCTCTGTATATGGATATTTTGGATTCATCTGCCATGTAGCTACCTCTCTGTACATGGATATGTGGGACTAATCTGCCAAATAGGTTGCTTTCTGGATATGAACATATTGGAGTTGTCGGCCACAGAGCTCGCTCTCAGTATATAGACACGTAGGACACATCTGCCATGTAGCTAGAACCCTGTATATGGAAATGTTGCACTATTCTGCCATGTAGCTAGCTCTCTGTATATAGACAATTTGGATTCATCTGCCTTGTAGCTAGAACTCTTTATATGGAAATGTTTCACTACTCTGCCATGTAGATACCTTTCTGAATATGAACATTTCTGACTTGTCTACCATGTAGCAAGCTCTCTGTACATGGACATATTGCACTACTCTACCATGTAGCTAGTTCTCTGTGTATAGACAAGTTGGACTCATCTGCCTTGTAGCTAGTACCCTGTATATGGATATGTTGGACTACTCTGTCATGTAGCTAGCTCTCAGTGTATGGACACATTGCACACATCTGCCATGTAGCTAGAATTCTGTATTTGGAAACTATGCACTAGTCTGCCATGTAGCTAGCTCTCTGTATATGGACATTTTGAACTTGTCTGACATGTAGCTAGCTCTCTGAACATGGATTTGTTGGACTGATCTTCCATATAGCTTGTTCTCTGTATATGAACATACTGGAATTGTCTACAATGTAGTTATCTCTCAGTATATGCACATGTTGGACACATCTGTTATGTAGCTAGTACTCTGTATATGAACATGTTGGACTGATCTGCCATGTAACTATTAACATGTATATAGACATGTTGCTCTACTCTTCCATGTAGGTAGCTCTCAGTATATGGGCATGTTGGACTCATCTGCCACGTAGCTAGTACCCTGTATATGGACATGTTTAACTACACTGCCATGTAGCTAGCTCTCACTATATGGAACTTTGGTCATATCTGCCATGTAGCTAGAAATCTTGCACAAACCTGTATGTAGTTAGCTCTCTGTATATGAACATATTGCTATGAGTTAGTATAGCGTAGTGGTTACGAATCAGGCTGCAAACCTTACTGGTAGCGTAGTGGTTACGAATCGGGCTGCGAACCTTAAGGTCA
>NW_006409190.1:70505-71068 GCF_000296735.1 Chrysochloris asiatica | reverse complement strand
CACATCTGCCATGTAGCTAGCTCTCAGTATATGAACATGTTGGACATATCTGCCATGTAGCTAGCTCTCAGTATATGGACACGTTGGGCACATCTGCCATGTACCTAGAACTCTGTATATGGTAATGTTGCACTATTCTGTCAGAAGATAGCTCTCTGTATATAGACAAGTTGGACTCATCTGCCTTGTACCTAGGACTCATTATATGGAAAGGTTTCACTACCCTGCCATGTAGCTAGATCTGTGTATATGGTCACTGTCGACATGTCTGCCGTATAGCTAGCTTTCTGTATATGGATATGTTGTACTGATCTGCCAAGTAGGTAGCAATCTGTATATGAACATATAGGAGTTGTCTGCCCTGTAAATGGATCTCTATATATGGACACGTTGGACACATCTGCCATTTACCTAGAACACTGTATATGGAAATGTTTCACTAGCCCGCCATGGAGCTAGCTCTCTGTATATAGACTTTTTTTTTTTCAATTAAATGTTTTTATTTTGCATTGAGTGAAAGTTTACAGGGCACATCATCAGCTTCACATTCAACCATTCATATA
>NW_006409190.1:69385-70046 GCF_000296735.1 Chrysochloris asiatica | reverse complement strand
TCTCTGGCCACACGTCCAGCATAAACAGCTGCCATCCGAGGAAGGTAGGGCGGGAGGAGATCAGCTGGGGACCCCATGCTCCAGACGTTGACGGCCCACCACCTGCTCTAAGGTGACCAAGCAGGGCGGCCAGACGGTGCGAGTAAGTGGGGGCTCCGGGATCAGAGGGGGGAAGCTCTTGAGTTGACCCTCCCAGGTGGAAATTCACAGTCTCACGGCCCGCGTAAATCTTAGTGCGCCAGAGCCTTAGACCCGCTTCTTTGAGAAATCACTGTGCAAGGATTTACAGGCTTTTTTGAAAGGGCGCCGTGGCAACCCCAGATCCTTTGGGCTTGGGGGGGCGGGGCGGGAACCAGCTCGTGCGGAGCCTCCAGTGGCTAGGAGACCCAAACAGGGAGAACCACTGGTGACACTTACCCCAAGGGGGGATTTCTGAGCATACAGTGGACAGAGGGAAGTTAGCTTAGGAGAGGAAAAAGAAAAACAAACAAACAAAAAAGCCCGCAGAAAAAAGTGAAGCGGAGACTGTCTGACGTCATCAGGCATGGACTGCGCCTGCCGGAGCTACTTCTGCCCTGCCCAATTGACCCGTGTGTTTCCGGGGCCCGCTGGGCGCGCGCGCACACAGACGAGCAGCTACCAGCCTGCCCGAGTCGCGTAC
>NW_006409190.1:67669-68664 GCF_000296735.1 Chrysochloris asiatica | reverse complement strand
GCCGGCAAAAGGGGAGACACCCTGAAGAGATTTGTACCAACAGCAAAAAGGCAATCCTGCTGTGACTTGGCAGATTAAGGGACTAGACTGCAGAAACCTTTGAACTGTAAGGTTGGAAGTTCGGGCCCACCAGCTGCCCCTTAGAAACACTATAAAGGATACATGGTTTGGCTTTCCTCTCTTTCTTTCATTTTTTTCTCTGCGGGTTAAGGGACCAGACGGCAGAGCCCTTTGAACTGCAAGATCGGTAGACCGCCCCCACCAACTGCTCCTGATAAAACCGATAAAGGGCTTTTTTTGGTGGTGTTGTTTTGTTTTTTCTTTCTTTGCTGTGCTTTGTTTTCACTATCATTATTTTTTTTTCCATTTCCTCTGTTCTCTTTCTTTTTGTATGTGTGACTAGAAGCCGACTTGTTTAATCTCATTTTTTCTGGGGCTGAATCCTTTCTCTCTTTTCATTGTCTCTTTCTTTTGTTTTTGATTTCTGTCCCTTCTTTCATGTGGTTGTTCTTTTTTTGCCTTGCTTCATTATATAGACATTTTGGACTCGTCTGCCATGTAGCTAGCTCTCTGTACATAGATATGTTGGACTAATCTGCCAAGTAGGTAGCTCTCTGTATATGAACATAAAAGACTTATCTGCCCTGTTGATGGCTCTCAGTATGTGGACACGTTGGACACATCTGTCTGTAGCTATTACCCTGAATATGGACATGTTGTACTACACTGTCATGTAGCTAGCTCTCTGTACATGGATATGTTACACTGATCTGTGAAGTAGATATCTCTCTGTATATGGACATGTTGAACTCATCTGCCATGTAGCTGGTACACTTTATATGGACTATTTGGACTGCTCTGCCATGTAGCTAGCTCTCAGTGTATGGACACGTTGGACATATCTACCATGTACCTAGAACCCTGTATATGGAAATGTTGCACTACTCTGCATTGTAGCTATCTCTCTGTATATAGACAAGTTGGACTCATCTGCC
>NW_006409190.1:63757-64209 GCF_000296735.1 Chrysochloris asiatica | reverse complement strand
TCTGCCTTGTAGCTAGAACTCAGTATATGGATATTATGCACTACCCTGCCATGTAGCTAGATATCTGTATTTGACCATATTAGACTTGTCTGCCATGTAGGTGGCTCTCAGTATATGGACACATTGGACACATCTGCCATGTACCTAGTACCCTGAATATAGACATATTGGAGTACTCTGACATGTAGCTAGCCCTCAGAATATGGACACATTTGACACATATGGCATGTTGCTAGAACTCTGTATATGGAAATCATGCCCTGCCCTCCCATGTAGTTAGATCTCTGTATATAGACAAGTTGGGCTCATCTCCCATATAGCTACAACTCTGTATATGGAAATGTTGCACTACACTGCCATGTAGCTAGCTCTCTGCATATAGACAAGTTTGACTCATCTGACATGTAGCTAGAACTTTGTATATGGAAATGTTGCACTATTCTGCATATAGT
>NW_006409190.1:60844-62272 GCF_000296735.1 Chrysochloris asiatica | reverse complement strand
TATATGGACATGTTGGACTCCTCTGCCATGTAGTTAGCTCTCTGTATGTGGATATTTTGGACTGATCTGCCATGTAGCTAACTCTAAGGACATGGGCACGTTGGATACATCTGCCTTGTATCTAGAACTCTGTATATGGAAATGTTCCATTATTCTTCCATGTAGCTAGCTCTCTCTATATAGACAAGGTGGACTCATGTGCCTTGTAGTTAGAACTCTGTATATGGAAATGTTGAACTACCCTGCATATAGGTAGCTCACTGTATATGGACATTTTGGACACGTCTGCCATGTAGTTTGCTCTCTGCATGGATATTTTGGACAGATCTGCCATGTAGGTAGCTCTCAGTATATGGATATGTTGGACACATCTGCCATATAGCTAGGAATGTTTATATGGTCATGATGGACTACTCAGCCATGTAGCTAGTTCTCAGTATATGAACACTTTGGACCCATCTGCCATATAGCTTGTACTCTGTATATGGAAATGATGCACTACTCTGCCATATAGCTAGCTCTCTATATATGGATATTTTGGACTTGTCTGACATGTCACTAGTGTCCTGTGAATGGATATTTTGGACTGATCTGCCATGTAACTAGGTCTCTGTATATGAACATATGGGACTTGTCTGTCATGCAGCTAGCTCTCAGTATATGGACTAGTTGGACTCATCTGCCATGCAGCTTGTACCCTGTATATGGACATGTTGGACTACTTTGTCATGTTGCCAGCTCTCAGTATATGGACACGTTAGACACATCTGCCATGGAGCTAGAACTCTGTATTTGGAAATGATGCACTAGTCTGCCATGTAGCTAGCTCTCTGTTTATGTACATTTTGGACTTGTCTGACATGTAGATAGCTCTCTGTACACAGATTTGTTGGACTGATGTGGCATGTAGCTAGTAACATGTATATTGACATATTGCACTAATCTTCCATGTATATAGCTCTCAGAATATGGACATGTTGAACTCATCTGTCATTTAGCTAGTACCCTGAATTTGGACATGTTGAACTACTCTGCCATGTAGCTAGCTCTCACTATATGGACACGTTCGTCATATCTGCCATGTAGCTAGAACTCTGTATATGGAAATGTTGCACTACCCTGCCATGTAGCTAGCTCTCTGTGTATGCACATATTGGTCTTTTCTGCCATGTTACTAGCCCTCCATATATGGACATGTTGGACTTATCTGCCATGTAGCTAGTACCCTGTATATGGACATGTTAAACTACTCTGCCATGTAGTTAGCTCTCACTATATGGACATGTTAGTCCTATCTGCCATGGACCTAAAAATCTGTATATGGAAATATTGCTCTACCCTGCCATGTATCTAGCTCTCTGTATAAGAACATATTGGTCTTGTCTGCCATCTTGATAGCCCTCAGTATATGGACATGTTGGAATCATC
>NW_006409190.1:58471-59324 GCF_000296735.1 Chrysochloris asiatica | reverse complement strand
TTGGACACATCTGCCATGTAGCTAGACCTCTATATATGGAAATGTTGTACTACACTGCTAAGTAGTTAGCTCTCTGTATATAGACAAGGTTGAATCTTCTGCTTTGTAGTTAGAACTCTGTATATTGAAATGTTGCACTAATCTGCCATGTAGCTAGCTCTGTGTATATGGACACATTGGACTATTCTGCCATAAAGCTTGTTTTCAGAATATGGACACGTTGGACTCATCTGACATGTAGCTAAATCTCTTTATATATATATGGACTCATCTGCCATGTAACTTACTTTCAGTATTTAGATATGTTGGACTCATCTGCCATGTAGCTAGTACTCTGTATATGGACATGTTGTACTATTCTTCCAGAAAGCTTTGTTTTTGGTATATGGACATGTTGGACTCATCTTATATGTAGCTAAAACTTTATATACAAATGTTGCAATACTATCCCATGTAGCTGGCTCTCTATATATGGACTTTTTTGACTTATCTGCCATGTAGCTATCTTTCTGTGCATGGATATATTGGACAAAACTGACATGTAGGTAGCTCTCTGTATATGAACATATTGGACTTGTCTGAAATGTAGCTATCTCTCTGTATATGGACATGTTGGACTCATCATTCATGTAGCCAGCTCTACCTGTATGAACATGTTGGATTCATCTGTCTCATAGGTAGTCCCCTATATATACACATGTTGGTATCATGTGACATGTACATAACTCTCAGTGTATGGGCATGTTGGAATCATCTGACATGTAGTTAATACTCTGTATATGGACATGTTGAACTACTCTGCCATGTATCTAGCTCTCAGTATATGGACATGTGTGACTCATCTGACATGAAG
>NW_006409190.1:53365-53824 GCF_000296735.1 Chrysochloris asiatica | reverse complement strand
TTGGACTACACGGCCATGTAGCTAGCTCTCAGTAAATGGACACTATGGACACATCTGCCATGTAGCTAGAACTCTGTATATCCAAATGTTTGCAGCACTCTGCCATGTAACTAGCTCTCTGAATATGGACATATTTGAATTGTCTGCCATGTAGGTACTTCTCAATATATGGACAGCTTTGACACATCTGCCTTATAGTTAGAACTCTGTATACGGAAATGTTTCAATACCCTGTTACGTACCTAGCTCTCTATATTTGGACATTTTGAACTTTTCTGTCAAGTCACTTGCTCTCTGTGAATAGATATTTTGGACTGAGCTGCCATGTAGCTAGCTCTCTGTATATGAACATATTGGACTTGTCTGCCATGTAGTTAGCTCTCAGTATGTGGACAAGTTGGACTCATCTGCCATGTAGCTAGTACCCTTTATATGGACATGTTCGACTACTCTGCCTTG
>NW_006409190.1:50474-52414 GCF_000296735.1 Chrysochloris asiatica | reverse complement strand
TAGCTCTCTGTATATGGACATTTTGGATGCCTCTGCCATGTAGCTAGCTCTCTGTACATGGATATTTTGGACTGATCTGCCAAGTAGGTAGCTCTCTGTATAGGAACATATTGGACTTGTCTGCCATCTAGGTAGCTCTAAGTACATTAACACATTTGACACATCTGCCATGTAGCTAGATCTGTGTATTTGGAAATGTTGCACTAATCTGCCATGTAAATAACTCTCTGTATGTGGACAAGCTGGACACATCTGCCATGTAGCTAGTATTCTGTATATGGAAAATGGCAATACCCTGCCATGTAGCTATCTGTCTGTATATGAACATTTTGGACTCGTCTGCCATGTAGCAAGCTCACTTCACATGGATATGTTGGACTGATATGACAAGTAGGTAGCTCTCTGTATATGAACATATAGGATTTGTCTGCCATGTAGTTAGCTTTCAGTATGTGGACATGTTGGACTCTTCTGCCATGTAGCTAGAATCCTTTATATGGACATGTTCGACTACTCTGATTTGTAGCTAGCTCTCAGTATATGGACCCATTGGACACATCTACCATGTAGCTAGAACTCTGTATATGGAAATGTTGCACTACCCTGCCATGTAGCCTGCTCTCTGTATATGGACACTTTGGACACCTCTGCCATGTAGCTAGCTCTCTGTACATGGATATTTTGTACTGATCTGCCCAGTAGGTAGCTCTCTGTATATGAACATATTGGACTTGTCTGTCATGTAGGTAGCTCTAAGTACATTAACACGTTTGACACATCTGCCATGTAGTTAGATATCTGTATTTGGAAATGTTGCACTACTCTGCGATGTAACTAGCTCTCAGTATATGGACAAGCTGGACACATCTGCCATGTAGCTAGTACTCTGTATATGGAAAATGGCAATACCCTGCCAGGTAGCTAGCTGTCTGTATATGAACATTTTGGACTCGTGTACCATGTAGCTAGCTCTCTACACATGGATATGTTGGACTGATATGCCAAGTAGGTAACTCTTTGTATAGGAACATATAGGACTTGTCTGCCATGTAGCTCGCTCTCAATATATTTCCACTTTGGACTCATCTGCCATGTAGCTTGAACTCTGTATGTGGAAATGATGCACTACTTTGCCATGTACGTAGCTCTCTGTATTTGGACATTTTGGAATCTTCTGACATGTCACTAGCTCTCTGTGAATGGATATTTTGGACTGATCTGACATGTAGCTAGGTCTCTGTATATGAACATATTGGACTTGTCTGCCAAGTAGTTAGCTCTCAGTATGTGGACATGTAGGAGTTATCTGCCATGTAGCTAGTATCCTGAATATGTACATGTTGGTATACTCGGACATGTAGCTATCTCTCAGTAAATGGACACGATGGACACATCTGCCATGAAGCTATAACTGTGTATATGGAAATGTTACAATACTGTGCCATGTGGCTAACTCTCTGTATATAGACAAGTTGGACTCATCTACCTTGTTGCTAGAACACTGTATATGGAAATATTGCACTACCCTGATATGTAGCTTGCTCTCTGTGTATGGAAAATTTGGACTTGTCTGCCATGTAGCTTGCTCTCATTTATGGACACTTTGGACACATCTGCCATGTAGCTTGAACTCTGTATATGGGAATGGTGCACTACTCTGCCACGTACCTACCTATCTGTACTTGGACATTTTGGATTTTTCTGACAAGTCACTAGCTCTCTGTGAATGGATATTTTGGACTGATCTGCCATGTAGCTAGCTCTCTGTATGTAGTCATGTTGGACTCATCTGCCATGTAGCTAGTACCCTTTATATGGACATGTTCTACTACTCTGCCTTGTAGCTAGCTCTCAGTATATGGAGCCATTGGACACATCTACCATGGAGCTAAAACTCTGTATATGGAAATGTTGCACTACCCTGTCATGTTGCTAGCTCT
>NW_006409190.1:48830-49268 GCF_000296735.1 Chrysochloris asiatica | reverse complement strand
TGTGTATAGACAAGATGAACTCATCTGCCTTGTAGCAAGAACTCTGTATATGGAAATGTAGCACTGCCCTGCTATGTAGCTAGCTCTCTGTATATGGACATTTTGGACGCCTCTGTACATGGATATGTTGGACTGATCAGCCAAGTAGGTAGCTCCTTGTATATGAACATATTTGACTTGACTGCCATGTAGGTAGCTCTAAGTACATAAACACGTTTGACACATCTGCCATGTATCTAGATCTCTGTATATGGAAATGTTGCACTACTCTTCCAGTAACTAGCTCTCAGTATATGGACAAGCTGGACATATCTGCCATGTAGCTAGTACTCTGTATATGGAAAATGGCAATACCCTGCCATGTAGCTAGCTGCCTGTATATGAACATTTTGGACTCGCCTGTACCTAGCTCTTTGCACATGGATATGTTGGACTGAT
>NW_006409190.1:46086-46786 GCF_000296735.1 Chrysochloris asiatica | reverse complement strand
ACATGGATATGTTGTACTGATCTGCCAAGTAGGTAGCTTTCTGTAAATGAACATATTGGACTTGTCTGCCATGTAGGTAGCTTTCAATATATGGACAGCTTTGACACATCTGCCATGTAGCTAGAACATTGTATATGGAAATCTTGCACTACCCTGCCATGTAGCTAGCTCTCTGTATATGGATATGTTGGACTGATCTGCGAAGTAGGTAGCTCTCTGTATATGAACATATTAGAGTTGTCTGCCATGTAGGTGGCTCTCAGTATATTGACACTTTGGACACATATGCCATGTAGCTAGCACCTTAAATATGGACATGTTAGACTACTCTGCCATGTAGCTAGCTTTCAGTATATGGACACATTGGACACATCTGACATGGAACTAGTCTCCTGTATATGGAAAAGTTGTACTGTTATGCCCTGTAGCTCACTCTCAGTGTATGGGTACATCTACCATGTATCTAGAACTCTGTATATGGAAATGTTGCACTACCCTGCCATGTAGCTAGCTCTCTATATATAGACAAGTTGGACTCATTTACCTTGTACATAACCCTCTAAATATACATATGCTGGACTCATCTAACATGAAGCTGACTCTCCGTATATGGACATGTTGGACTCATCTGCCATGTTGCTATTACTCTGTATATGGAAATGTTCCCCTATCCTTCCATGTAGCTACCTCTCTGTATATG
>NW_006409190.1:41845-45565 GCF_000296735.1 Chrysochloris asiatica | reverse complement strand
TTGGACACATCTGCCACGTAGCTAGAACTCTGTATATGGAAACATTGCACTACTCTGCCATGTGGCTAGCTCTCTGTACATAGACAAGTTGGACTCATCTGCCTTATAGCTGGAACTCTGTATATGGAAATGTTTCCCCACCCTGCCATGTCGCTAGCTCTCTGCATATTTACATTTTGGCCTCATCTGTCATGGAGCTAGCTCTCTGTACATGGATATGTTGTATCCATCTGCCAAGTAGGTAGCTTTCTGTAAATGTATATATTGGACTTGTCTGCCTTGTAGGTAGCTCTCAGTATATTGACACTTTGGACACATCTGCCATGTAGCTAGTATCCTGAATATGGACATGTTGGAAAACTTGGCCATGTAGCTATCTCTCAGTAAATGGACATGACGGACACATCTTCCATGAAGCTAGAACTTTGTATATGGAAAATGTTGCAATAATCTGCCATGTAGCTAACTCTCTGTATAGAGACTAGTTGGACACATCTGCCTTGTTGCTAGAACTTTGTATATGGAAATATTGCACTACCCTGCCATGTAGCTAGCTCTCTGTATATGGACATTTTGGACTTGTCTGCCATGTAGCTACCTCTCATTTCTGGACACTTTGGACACATCTGCCACATAGCTAGAACTCTTAATATGGAAATGTTGCACCACTCTACCATGTTGCTAGCTCTCTGTATATATATATTTTTTGACTTATCTTCCATATAGCTAGTTCTCTGTACATGGATAAGTTGGACTGATCTACCAAGTAGGTAGCTCTGTGTATATTAACATATTGAACTTGTCTGCCATGTAGGTAGCTCTCAGCACATGGACAGTTTGGACTCATCTGCCATGTAGCTTGGACTCTGTATATGGAAATGGTGCACTACTCTGCCATGTACCTATGTCTCTGTATTTGGACATTTTGGACTCTTCTGACATGTCACGAGCTCTCTGTGAATGGATATTTTGGAATGATCTGCCATGTAGCTAGCTCTCTGTATATGAACATATTGGACTTGTTCGCCATGTAGTTAGCTCTCAGTGTGTGGACATGTTGGACTCATCTGCGATGTAGCTAGCTCTCTGTGCATGAATTTGTTGAACTCATCTGCCTCGTAGGTAACTCTCTTTGTATGATCATTTTGGACTTTTCTGCCATGTAGCTGGCTCTCTGTACATGGATATATTGGATTGATCTGCGAAGTAGGTAGCTCTCTGAATATGAACATATTGGACTTCTCTGCCATGTAGATGGCTCTCAATATGTGGTAAGCTTTGACACATCTACCATGTAGCTAGAACTCTGTATATGGAAATGTTGCACTATCCTGCCATATAACTAGCTCTTTGTATACAGACATTTTGGACTCGTCTGCCATGTAGCTAGCTCTCTGTATGTAGATATGTTGTACTGATCTGCCAAGTAGGTAGCTCTCTGTAATGAACACATTTGACTTCTCTGCCATGTAGGTGGCTCTCAGTATATGGACAGGGTGGACACATCTGCCATGTAGCTACAACTCTGTATATGGAAATGTTGCACTACTCTGCCATGTAGCTAGCATTCTGTATATAGACTAGTTGGGCTCACCTGCCTTATAGCTAGAAATCTGAATGTGGAAATGTTGCAGTATCCTGCTATGTCACTAGCTCTTTGCACATGTACATTTTGGACTCGTCTTCCATGTAGCTAGCTCTCTGTATATGGATATGTTGTACTGATCTGCCAAGTAGGTAGATCTCTGTATATGAACATGTTGGACTTGTCTGCTATGTAGGTAGCTGTCAATATATGGAAAACTTTGACACATCTGCCATGTAGCTAGAACTCTGTATATGGAAATGTTGAACTACCCTGACATGTAGCTAGCTTTTTGTATATGGACATTTTGGACACGTCTGCCATGTAGATAGCTCTCTGTACATGAATATGTTGGAATTATCTGCTAAGTAGATAGCTCTCTGTATATGAATATATTGGACTTGGCTGCCTTGTAGGTGGCTCTCAGAATATGGACACATTGGGCACATCTGCCATGTAGCTAGTATCCTGAATATGGACATGTTAGACCTCTCGTCCATTTAGCTAGATCTCAGTAAATGGACACGATGGAAACATCTGCCATGCAACTAGAACTCTTAATATGGAAATGTTTGAAATACACTGCCATGTAGCTAGCTCTCTGAATATGAACATTTTGGACTTGTCTGCCATGTAGCTAGAACTCTGTACCTGGATATGTTGTACTTATCTGCCAAGAAGGTAGCTCTCTGATTATGGATATTTTGGACTTGTCTGCCATTAATAACCTCTCATTTATGGACATTTTGATCACATTTGCCATGAAGCTAGAACTCTTAACATGGAAATGTTACACTACTCTGCCATGTACTAGCTCTCTGTATATAGACAAGTTGGACTCATCTGGCTTGTAGCTAGAACTCTGTATATGGAAATGTTGCACTACCCTGTCATGTAGCTAGCTCTCTGTATATGTACATTTTGGACTTGTATGCCATGTAGCTAGCTCTCTGTACATGGATATGTTGGATTGATCGGCGAAGTAGGTAGCTCTCTGTCTATGAACATGTTGAAGTTGTCTGCCATGTAGGTGGCTCTCAGTATATTGACTCATTGGACACATCGGCCATTTAGCTAGTATCCTGAATATGAACATGTTGTTATACTCAGGCATGTAGCTTTCTTTTAGTAAATGGACACTATGGACACATCTGCCATGAAGGTAGAACCCTGTATATGGAAAATGTTACAATACTCTGTCATGTAGCTAATTCTCTGTATATAGACAAGTTGGACTCATCAGCCTTGTTGCTAGAACAATGTATATGGAAATATTGCAGTACCCTGCCATGTAGCTTGCTCTCTGTGTAGGGAAATTTTGGACTTGTCTGCCATGTAGCCAGCTCTCATTTATGGACACTTTAGACACATCTGCCATGTAGCTTGAACTCTGTATATGGAAATGTTGCACTACTCTGCCACATACCTAGCTCTCTGTATTTGGACATTTTGGACTTTTCTGACAATTCACTAGCTCACTGTGAATGGATATTTTGGACTGATCTGCCATGTAGCTAGCTCTCTGTACATGGATATGTTGGCCAGATCTTCCAAGTAGGTCGCTCTCTGGATATGAAATTATTGGACTTGTCTGCCATGTAGTTAGCTCTCAATATATGGACAGATTTGACACATCTGCCATGTAGCTAGAACTCTGGATATGGAAATGTTGCACTACCCTGCCATATAGCTAGTTCTCTGTATATGGACATTTTGGACGTGTCTGCCATGTAGCTAGCTCTCTGTATATGGATATGTTGGGCTGATGTCTGATCTGTGAAGTAGGTAGCTCTCTGTATATGAACATATAGGACTTGTCTGCGATGTAGTGAGCTCTCAGTATGTAGACATGTTGGACTCATCTGCCATGTATCCAGCTCTCTGTACATGGATTTGTTGAACTCATCTTCCTTGTAGGCAACTCTCTTTATATGATCATATTGGACTTGTCTGCCATGTAGCTAGATCTCAATATATGGACTTGTTGGACACATCTGCCATGGAGCTAGTATCCTGTATATGGACAAGTTGTACTGCTATGCCCTGTAGCTCGCTCTCAGTGTATGGGCACGTTGGACACATCTGCCATGTACCTAGAACTCTGTATATGGAAATGTTGCACTACCCTGCCATGT
>NW_006409190.1:39818-41281 GCF_000296735.1 Chrysochloris asiatica | reverse complement strand
TACTCTGCCATGTAGCTAGCTCTCTGTACATGGATAAGTTGGACTGATCTACCAAGTAGGTAGCTCTGTGTATATTAACATATTGAACTTGTCTGCCATGTAGGTAGCTCTCAGCACATGGACAGTTTGGACTCATCTGCCATGAAGCTTGGACTTTGTATATGGAAATGGAGCACAACTCTGCCATGTACCTATCTCTCTGTATTTTGACATTTTGGACTCGTTTGACATGTCATGATCTCTCTGTGAATGGATATTTTGGACTGATCTGGCATGTAGCTAGCTCTCTGTATATGAACATATTGGACTTGTTTGCCATGTAGTTAGCTCTCAGTATGTGGACATGTTGGCCTCATCTGCCATGTAGCTACATCTCTGTACATGGATTTGTTGAACTCATCTGCCTAGTAGATAACTCTCTTTATATGATCATATTGGATTTGTCTGCCATGTACGTAGCTCTCAATATATGGACATGTTGGACTCATCTGCCATGGAGCTAGGATCCTGTATATGGACAAGTTGGACTGCTCTGCCATGTACCTAGAACTCTGTATATGGAAATGTTGCACTACCCTGCCATGTTGCTAGCTCTCTGTATATAGACAATTTGGCCTCATTTACCTTGTACCTAATCGTATAATATGCACATCCTGGCCTCATCTGTCATGAAGCTAACTCTCAGTATATGGACATGTTGGACTTATCTGCCATGTTGCTATTACTCTGTATATGGAAATGCTCCACTACCCTGCCATGTAGCTAGTTCTCTGTAGTTGGACATTTTGGACTCATCTGCCATGTAGCTTGCTCTTTGTACATACATATGTTAGACTGATCTGCCAAGTAGGTAGCTCTCTGTATATGAACACATCTGACTTGTCTACCATGTAGGCGGCTCTCAGTATATTGACACGTTGGACAGATCTGCCATGTAGCTAGCACCCTGAATATGGACATGTTAGACTACTCTGCCATGTAGCTAGCTCTCAGTATTTGGACACGTTGGACACGTCTGCCATGTTGCTAAAACTCTGTGTATGGAAACGTTGCACTACTCTGCCATGTAGCTAGGTCTCTGTATATAGACAAGTTGGACTCATCTGCCTTATAGCTGGAAATTTGTTTATGGAATAGTTGCACTACCCTCTCATGTAGCTAGCTCTATGCATATAGACATTTTGGACCCGTCTGCCATGTAGCTAGCTCTCTGTATATAGATATGTTGGACTGATGTGCCAAGTAGGTAGCTCTCTGTATATGAACATATTGGACTAGTCTGCCATGTAGGTAGCTCTCTGTATATGGACACGTGAGACACATCAGCCATGTAGCTAGCACCCTGAATACAGACATGTTAGACTACTCTGCCATGTAGCTAACACTCAGTATATGGACACGATGGACACATCTGCCATGAAGCTAGAACTCTGTATATGGAAAATGTTGCAATACTCTGCCAT
>NW_006409190.1:37705-38898 GCF_000296735.1 Chrysochloris asiatica | reverse complement strand
GTCTCATCTGACATGTAGCTTGAACTGTGTATATGGAAATGATGCACTACTCTGCCATGTAGGTGGCTCTCAGTGTATGGACACATTGGATACATCTGCCATGTAGCTAGCACCCTGAATATGGACATGTTAGACTACTCTGCCATGTAGCTAGCTCTCCGTCTATGGACATGTTGGACACATCTGCCATGTAAATAGAACTCTGTATATGGAATTGTTGCACTACCCTGCCATGTAGCTAGTTCTCTGTATATATACATTTATGACTCCTCTGCAATGTAGCTAGCTCTCTGTACATGGATGAGTTGGACTAATCTGCTAAGTAGATAGCTCTCTGTATATTAACATATTGGATTTGTCTGCCATGTAGTTAGCTCTCATTTATGGACTCTTTGGACACATCTGCCATGTAGCTTGAACTCTGTATATGGAAATGATGAACTACTCTGCCACTTACCTAGCTCTCTGTATTTGGACATTATGGACTTTTCTGACAAGTCACTAGCTCTCTGTGAATGGATATTTTGGACTTATCTGCCATGTAGCTTGCTCTCTGTATATGAACATATTGGACTTATCTGCCATGTAGTTAACTCTCAGTATGTGGACATGGTGGACACATCTGCCATGTAGCTAGGACCCTTTATATGGACATGTTCGACTACTCTGCCTTGTAGCTAGCTCTCAGTGTATGGATCCATTGGACACATCTACCATGTAGCTAGAACTCTGTATATGGAAATGTTGCACTACCCTGCCATGTCCCTAGCTCTCTGAATATGTACATTTTGGATTCGTCTGCCATGTAGTTAGCTCTCTTTACATGGATATGTTGTACTGATCTGCCAAGTAGGTAGCTCTCTGGATATGAACCTATTGGACTTGTCTGCCATGTAGTTAGCTCTCAATATATGGACAGCTTTGACACATCTGCCAATTAGCTAGAACTCTGTATATGGAAATGTTGCACTACACTGCCATGTAGCTAGCTCTCTGTATATCGACATTTTGGACGCCTCTGCCATGTAGCTAGCTCTCTGTACATGGATATGTTGGACTGATCTCTGATCTGCGAAGTAGGTAGCTCTCTGTATATGAACATATAGACTTTGTCTGCAATGTAGTTGGCTCTCAGTATGTAGAGATGTTGGACTCATCTGCCATGTAGCCAGCTCTCTGCACATGGATTTGTT
>NW_006409190.1:35220-35642 GCF_000296735.1 Chrysochloris asiatica | reverse complement strand
TGTATATGAACATATTGGACTTGTCTGCCATGTAGATGGCTCTCTGTATAAGGACACGTGTGGCACATCTCTAATGTAGCTAGCACCCTGAATATGGACATGTTAGACTACTCTGCCATGTAGTTAGCACTCAGTATATGGACAGGTTGGACACATCTGCCATGAAGCTAGAACTCTGTATATGGAAATGTTGAACTACTCTGCCATGTAGCTAGCTCTCTGTATCTAATTGGATTCTTCTGCCATATAGCATGAACTCTGCATATGCAAATGTTTCACTACCCTGCCGAGTAGCTAGCTCTCAGCATATGGACATTTTGGACTAATCTGACTTGTAGCTAGCTGCCTGTACATGGATATGTTGGATTGATCTGCCAAACAAGAAGCTGTCTCTATAGGAACATATTGGACTTGTCTGCCAT
>NW_006409190.1:31583-34498 GCF_000296735.1 Chrysochloris asiatica | reverse complement strand
CATGTAGCTAGCTCTCTGTACATGGATATGTTGGACTGATATGCAAAGTAGGTAACTCTCTGTATATGAACATATTGGACTTGTCTGCCATGTATGTGGCTCTCATTATATTATCACATTGGACACATCTTCCATGTAGCTAGTATCCTGAATATGGACATTTTGTACTTTTCTGCCAAGTAGATTTCTCTCATTTCCAGACCCTTTGGACACATCTGCTACGTAGCTAGAACTCTTAATATGGAAATGTTGCACTACTCGGCCATGTACCTAGCTCTCTGTATATAGACAAGTTGGAATCATCTGACTTGTTGCTAGACCTCTGTATATGGAAATGTTGCATTACCCTGCCATGTAGCTAGCTCTCTTTATATATAGATTTTGGACTCGTCTGTCATGTAGGTAGATCTCAGTACATGGACACTTTGGACTCATCTGCCATGTAACTGGAACTCTGTATATGGAAATGATGCACTACCCTGCCATGTAGCTAGCTCTATGCATATAGACAATTTGGACTCGTCTGCCATGAAGCTAGCTCTCTGTAAATAGTTATGCTGGATTGATCTGCCAAGTAATTACCTCTCTGTATATGAACATATTGGATTTGTCTGCCATGTAGATGGCTCTCTGTACAAGGACAATTGTGACACATCTCTCATGTAGCTAGCACACTGAATATGAACATGTTAGACTACTCTTCCATGTAGTTAGCACTCAGTATATGAACACTTTGGACACATCTGCCATGAAGCTAGAACTCTGTATATGGAAACGTTGAACTACTCTGCCATGTAGCTAGCTCTCTGAATACAGAGTAGTTGGATTTTTCTGCCTTATAGCTTGAACTCTGTATATGCACATGTTTCACAACCCTGCCATGTAGCTAGCTCTTCAGCATATGGACATTTTGGACTAATCTGCCATGTAGCTAGCTTCCTGTACATGGATATGTTGGACTGATCTGCCAAATAGGAAGCTGTCTCTATATGAACATATTGGACTTGTCTGCCATGTATGTAGCTCACAGTATATGGACAGCTTTGACACATCAGCCATGTAGCTAGAATTCTGTATATTGAGATGATGCACTTCCCTGCCATGTAGCTAGCTCTCTGTATATGGACATTTTGGACTCATCTGCTATGTATCTAGCTCTCTGTACATAGATATGTTAGAATGATCTGCCAAGAAGGTAGCTCTCTGTATATTATCACATTTGATTTGTCTGCCATGTAGGTGGCTCTCAGTATATGGACACGTTGGACACATCTGCAATGTAGCTAGAAGTCTTTATATGGAAACGTTGCACTACCCTGCCATGTAGCTAGCTCTCTGTACCTAGACAAGCTGGAATCATCTGCCTTATAGCTAGAACTCTGTATATGAAAATGTTTCACTACCCTGCCATGTCCTAGCTCTGTTCATATGTACATTTTGGACTCGTCTGCCATGTGGCTAGCTCTCTGTACATGGATATATTGGCCTGATCTGTCAAATAGGTAGCTCTCTGTATATGAACATATTGGACTTGTCTGCCATGTAGGTAGCTCTCAATATATGGACAGCATTGACACATCTGACATGTAACTAGAACTCGGTATAAGGATAAGTTGCACTACCCTGCCATGTAGCTATCTCTCTGTATATAGATATTTTGGACGCCTCTGCCATGTAGCTAGCTCTCTGTACATGGATATGTTGGACTGATCTGCGAAGTAGGTAGCTCTCTGTATATGAATATATTGGACTTGGCTGACATGTAGGTGGCTCTCAGAATATGGACACATTGGACACATCTGCCATGTAGCTAATATCTTGAATATGGCCATGTTGGACCTCTCGTTCATTTACCTAGCTCTCAGTAAATGGACAGGATGGACACATCTGCCATGTAGTTAGAACTCTATATATGGAAATGTTTGCAATACTCTGCCATGTTGCTAGCTCTCTGAATATGAACATTTTGGATTTGTCTGCCATGTAACTAGCTTTCTGTACATGGATATGATGGACTGATCTGCCAAGTAGGTAGCTCTCTGTATATGAACATATTGGACTTGTCTGCCATTTAGCAACCTCTCATTTATGGATACTTTGGACATATCTCCCATGTAGCTAGAACACTTAATATGGAAATGTTGCCCTACTCTGCCATGCACCTAGCTCTCTGTATATAGATAAGTTGGACTCATCTGCCTTGTACCTAGAACTCTGTATATGGAAATGTTGCACTACACTACCATGTAGCTAGCTCTCTGTATATGTACATTTTGGACTCGTCTGCCATGTAGCTAGGTCTCTGTAAATGGATATGTTGGATTGATCTGTGAAGTAGGTAGTTCTCTGTACATGAACATTTTGGACTTGTCTGCAATGTAGGTGGCTCTCAGTATATGGACAGCTTTCACACATCTGCCATGTAGCTAGAACTCTGTACATGGAAATGTTGCACTACCATGCCATGTAGCAATCTCTCTGTATATAGACATATTTTATTCGTCTACCATGTAGCTAGCTCTCTGTACATGGACATGTTGCATTGTTCTGCGAAGTAGGTAGCTCTCTGTATAAGACCATACTGGGCTAATCAGCCATGTAGGTCCTTCTCAGTGTATTGACACGTTGGACACATCTACCATGTAGCTAGTATCCTGAATATGCACATTTTGGACTTGTCTGGCATGTAGCTACCTCTCTGTACATGCATATGTTGGATTAATCTGCGAATTAGGTAGCTCTCTGTATAAGAAGATATGGGACTTGTCTGCCATGTAGATGGCTCTCAGTATATGGTCAGCTTTGACACATCTGCCATGTAGCTAGAAATCTGTATTTGGAAATGTTGCACTACCCTGCCATGTCGCTAGCTCTCTGCATATGGAAATTTTGGACTCATCTGCCATGAAGCTAGC
>NW_006409190.1:30436-31053 GCF_000296735.1 Chrysochloris asiatica | reverse complement strand
GCTCTCTGTATATAGACAAGTTGGACTCATCTGGCTTGTAGCTAGAACTCTGTAAATGGAAATGTTGCACTACACTGCCATGTAGCTAGCTCTCGGTATATGGACATTTTGGATTCATCTGCCATGTAGATAGCTCTCTGTACATGGATATGTTGGAATGATCTCTGAAGTAGGTAGCTCTCTGTATAAGAATATATTGAACTTGCCTGCCTTGTAATTGGCTCTCAGGATATGGACACGTTGGGCACATCTGCCATGTAGCTAGTATCCAGAATATGGACATGTTAGACCTCTCGTCCATGTAGCTAGCTCTCAGTATATGGACATGTTGGACTCATTAGTCAGGTAACTATTACTCTTTATATGGGCACGTTGGACTACTCTGCCATGTAGCTAGCTCTCAGTATATGAACACTTTGGACTCATGTGACATGTAGCTTGAACTCTGCATATGGAAATTATGCACTATTTTGCCATGTAGCTAGCTCTCTGATTATGGACATTTTTTACTCACCTGACAGGTAGCTAGCTCTCTGTGCATGAATATTTTTGACTGATCTTCCATGTAGATACATCTCAGGATACGGAAACGTTGTACACATATGTCATGTAGCTAG
>NW_006409190.1:25852-27926 GCF_000296735.1 Chrysochloris asiatica | reverse complement strand
CTGACATTTAGCAAGCTCTCTGTGCATGGATAATTTGGACTGATCTGCCAAGTAGGTGAGTGCCTGTATGTGAACATATTGGACATGTCTGCCATGTAGCTAGTTCTCAATATATGGACATGTTCGACTCATCTGCCTTGTAGCTAGAATTATGTATATGGAAATGTTGCACTACCCTGCCATGTACTAGCTCTCAGTATATGGACACGTTGAACAAATCTGCCAAGCAGCTAGATATTTGTATATGGAAATGTTGCACTACTCTGTCATGCTGTCTGTACATAGACAAGTTTGACTCTTCTGCCTTGTAGCTAGAAATCTGTATATGGAAATGTTGCACTACCCTGTCATGTAGCTAGCTCTCTGTACATGGATATGTTGGAATGATCTGCAAAGTAGGGTGCTCTCTGTATATTAACATATTGGACTTCATCTGCCATGTAGCTTGAACTCTGTGTATGGAAATGATGCACTGCTCTGCTATGTAGCTACCTCTCTGTATGTGGACATTTTCAACTCGTCTGACATTTAGCAAGCTCTCTGTGCATGGATAATTTGGACTGATCTGCCAAGTAGGTGAGTGCCTGTATGTGAACATATTGGACATGTCTGCCATGTAGCTAGCTCTCAATATATGGACATGTTGGACTCATCTGTGTTGTATCTAGAGCTATGTATATGAAAATGTTGCACTACCCTGCCATGTACTAGCTCTCTGTATATGGACATGTTGGACTCATCTGTCTTGTAGCTAGAATTCTGTATATGGAAATTTAGCTCTACTCTGACAAGTAGCTAGCACTCTGTATATAGACAAATTGGATTCATCCCCTTTGTAGCTAGAACTCTGTATATGTAAATGTTGCAATACCCTGTCACGTAGCTACTTCTCTGTAGATGGATATTTTGTACTCATCTACCATGTCAATAGCTCTCTGTATGTGAACATATTGGACTTGTCTGCCATTAGGCTAGCTTTCAGAATATGGACATGTTGGACTCATTAGCCAGGTAGCTAGTACTCTTTATATGGGCATGTTGGACTCCTCTGCCATGTAGCTAGCTCTCAGCATACGAAGACTTTGGACTCATGTTCCATGTAGCTTGAACTCTGTATATGGAAATGATGCACTATTTTGTCATGTAGTTAGCTATCTGTATTTGGACATTTTTTACTCATCGGACAGGTAGCTAGCTGTCTGTGCATGGATATTTTCGGCTGATCTTCCATGTAGGCAGCTCTCAGGATACAGACACGTTGGACACATATGCCATGTAGCTAGAACTCTGTATATTTAAGTGTTGCACTGCCCTGCCAAGTAGCTAGCTTTCTGTATATGGACATTTTGGGCTCGTCTGCCATGTCGTTAGCATACATGGGTATGTTGGAGTGATCTGCCAAGTAGGTAGCTCTTTGTATATGAACATGGGTATGTTGGAATGATCTGCACATGGATATGTTGGAGTGATCTGCCAAGTAGGTTGCTCTCTGTATATGAACATATTGGATGGAGTTGTCTGCCATGTAGCTAGCTCTCAGTATATGGAGTATGTTGTACTCCTCTGCCATGTACATGGATATGTTGGAGTGATCTGCCAAGTAGGTAGCTCACTGTACATGAACATATTGGAGTTGTCTGCCGTGTTGCTAGCTCTCAGTATATGTAGTTTGTTGGACTCATCTTTCATATACCTAGTACCCTGTATGTGGACATGTTGGACTACTCTGCTTGTAGCTAGCTCTCAGTATACGGACACGTTGGACACATCTACCACGTAGCTAGAACTCTGTATATGGAAATGTTACACTACCCTGCCATACAGCTAGCTACCTGTATATGGACATTTTGGACTTGTCTGCTTTGTAGTTAGCTCTCTGTGCATGGATAGGTTGGACTGATCTGCCAAGTTGGTAGCTATCACCATATGAAGATATTGGATTTATCTTCCATGTACCTAGCTCTCACTATATGGACATATTGGACTCATTAGCCAGGTAGCAAGTACTCTTTATATGGACATGTTGGACTACTCTGCCATGCAGCTAGCTCTCAGTATATTTACACTTTGGACT
>NW_006409190.1:24579-25215 GCF_000296735.1 Chrysochloris asiatica | reverse complement strand
TTCGACTCCTCTGCCATGAAGCTAGCTCTCAATGAATGCACATGTTGGACTCATCTGCCTTGTAGGTAGACCTCTGTATATGGAAATGTTGCACTACCCTGCCATATAACTAGCTCTCTGTATATGGACTTTTTTGACTCATCTGTCTTGTAGCTAGAACTCTGTATATGGAAATGTTGCACTACCCTGCCATGTAGCTAGCTCCCTGTATACGGACATTTGGGACTCGTCTGCCATATAGCTAGCTCTCTGTACATGAATATATTGGTGTGATCTACCAATTAGGTAGTTCTCTCTATCTGAACATATTGGAGTGGTCTGCCATATATCTAGCTCTCAATATATAGACAAGTTGGACTCATCTGCCTTGTAAGTAGAACTCTGATACGGAAATGTTGCACTACCCTGCCGTGTAGCTAGCTCTCAGTATATGGACATGTTGAACTCATAAGCCAGGTAGCAAGTACTCTATGGACATGTTGGACTACTCTGCCAAGTAGCCACCTCATAGCATTTGAACACTTTGGAGGCATCTGCCATTCAGCTTGAATTCTGTATATGTAAATGATGCACTACTCAGCCATATAGCTAGCTCTCTGCATATGGACATTTTTGACTCGTTTGACATGTAGCGTG
>NW_006409190.1:22592-23754 GCF_000296735.1 Chrysochloris asiatica | reverse complement strand
GCTGTACATGGATATGTTGGAATGATCTGCCAAGTAGGTAGTTCTCTTTATATGAGCATATTGGAATTTTATGCCATGTAGGTAGCACTCAGTATATAGACAAATTGGAATCATCTGCCTTGAAAATTGAACTCAGTATATGGAAATGTTGCACTACCCTACGTTGTAGCTAGCTTTCTGTATATGGACATTTTGAACTCATCTTCCATGTAGATAGTAACCTTTATATGGACATGTTGGACTGATCTGCCTTGTATGTAGTTCTCAGTATATGTACACGTTGGACACATCTGCCATGTAAATAGAACTCTGTATATGGAAATGTTGCTCTACTCTGCCTTGTAGATAGCTCTCTGTATATGGATATTTTGTACTCGTCTGCCATGTCGCTAGCTCTCTGTACATGGATATGTTGGACTGATCTGCCAAGTAGGTAGCTCTCTGGTTATGAACATATTGGAATTGTCTGCCAAGTAGCTAGCTCCCAGTATATGTACATGTTGGACACATCTGCAATGTAGCTAGTGCTCAGTATATGGACATGTTGGACACATGTGCCATGTAGCTACTACCCTGTATATGGACACCGTGGACTGATTTGCTCTGTAGGTAGCTCTCAGTACATGGACACATTGAACACATACACCATGTTGCTAGAAATCTGTATATGGAAATGTTGCACTACACTTCCATGAAGATAGCTCTCTATATATCGACATTTTGGACTAGTCTGCCATGGAGCTAGTAGATCTCTATATTTGGATATGTTGGACTGATCTGCTAAGTAGTTAGCTCTCTGTGTATGAACATATTGGAATTGTCTGCCATGTAGCTAGCTCTCAGTATATGGACATGTTGGAATCATTAGCCAGGTAGCTAATACTTTATATATGGACATGTTGGACTACTCTACCATGTAGCTATCTCTCAGTATACGAACACTTTGGCCTCATCTTCCATGTAGCTTGAACTCTGTATATGGAAATGATGCACTATTTTGCCATGTAACTAGCTGTCTATATATGGACATTTTTTACTCATCTGACAGGTAGCTAGCAATCTAAGGGCATGGATATTTTTGACTGATCTGCCATGTAGGTAGCTCTCAGTATATGGACACGTTGGAAACATATGCCATGTAGCTAAAACTCTGTTTATTTAA
>NW_006409190.1:20356-21572 GCF_000296735.1 Chrysochloris asiatica | reverse complement strand
TTTGGACTCATCAGACATTTAGCTAGTACCCTGTGTATGGACATGTTGGAATACTCTGCCATGTAGGTAGCTCTCAGGATTTGGACATGTTGGACACATCTGCCATGTAGCTAGTACCCTGAATATGGACATGTTGGACTACTCTGCCATGTAGCTAGCTCTCTGTATATGGACATTTTTGACTCATCTGCCTTGTAGCTTGAACGCTGTATATGGAAATGTTGTACTACACTGCAATGTAGCTAACTCTCTGTGTATGCACATTTTGGACTCATCTGCCTTGTACCTAGAACTCTGTATATGGAAATGTTGCAATACCCTGCAATGTAGCTACCTCTCTGTATACGAACATTTGGAATCCTCTGCCATGTGGCTAGCTCTCTGTCCATGGATATGTTGGTATGATCTGCCAATTAGGTAGTTCTCTGTATCTGAACATATTGGATTTGTCTGTCATGTAGCTAGCACTCAGTATACAGACAAGTTGGACTCATCTGCCTTGTAAGTAGAACTCTGTATATGATAATGTTGCACTACCGTGGCATGTAGCTGGCTCTCTATATATGGACATTTTGGACTCATATGCCATGTAGCTAGCTCTCTGTACATGGATATGTTGGAATGAGCTACAAAGAAGGTAGCTCTTTGTATGTGAACATATTGGACTTTTCTGCCATGTCACTAGATCTCAGTATATGGATATGTTGGACTCATTAGCCAGGTAGCTTTTACTCTTTAAATAAACATGTTGGACATGTCTGCCATGTAGCTAGCTCTCAGTATATGAACACATTGGACTCATCTGCCATGTAGCTTGAACTCTGTATATGAAAATGATGCACTACTCTGCCATGTAGATAGATCTCTGTATATGGACAATTTGCATTTGTCTTCCATGTAGCTAGCTCTCTGTGCATGGATATTTTGGACTGAACTGCCATATAGGATGCTCTCAGTATTTGGACACGTTGAACACATCTTCCCTGTAGCTAGAACTCGGTATATGGAAATATTGCACCACCCTGCCATGTATCTAGCAATCTGTATATAGAGAAGGTGAACTAATCTGCCGTGTAGCTAGAAGTCTGTATATGGAAATGTTACACTACCCTTCCAAGTGGCTATCTCTCTGTATGTGGACAATTTGTACTCGTCTGTCATGTAGCTGTCTGTCTGTACATGGATATGTTGGACATATCTGCCAAGTAGGTAGCTC
>NW_006409190.1:17099-18703 GCF_000296735.1 Chrysochloris asiatica | reverse complement strand
GAATGATCTGCCAAGTAGGTAGTTTTCTGTATTTGATCATATTGGAATAGTCTGCAATGTAGCTAGCTCTCAGTATACAGACAAGTTGGACTCATCTGCCTTGAAATTAGAACTCTGTATATGGAAATGTTGCACTACCCTGCCATGTAGCTACCTCTCTGTATATGAACATTTGAACTTGTCTTCCATGAAGGTAACTCTCTGTATATGGACATGTTGGACTCATCTGTCTTATTATTAGAACTCTGTATATGGAAACGTTGCAATACCCTACCATGTAGCTAGCTCTCTGTATATGGGCATTTTGGACTCGTCTGCAATGTATCTAGTTCTCTGTACATGGATATGTTAGAATGATCTGCCAAGCAGGTAGCTCTGTGTATATGAACATATTGGACTTGTCTGCCATATAGGAGGCTCTCAGTATATGGACACGTTGGACACATCGGCCACGTAGCTAGCTCTCCTTATATGAACATTTTAACTTGTCTTCCATGAAGGTAGCTCTCTGTATATGGACATGTTGGACTCATCTGCTTACAGCTAGAACTCTGTATGTGAAAACGTTGCAATACCCTGCCATTGGCTAGCTTTCTGTATATGGACATTTTGGACCCGTCTGCCATGTAGCTAGTTCTCTGTACATGGATATGTTTGACGGATCTGCCAAGCAGGTAGTTCTATGTATATCAACATATTGGTCTTGTCTTCCATGTAGTTAGCTCCCAGTATATGGACATGTTGGACACATCTGCAATGTAACTAGTGCTCAGTATGTGGACAAGTTGGACTCATCTGCCATGTAACTAGTACACTCTATTTGGACATGTTGGACTTAACTACCATGTAGGTAGCTCTCAGTATATGGACAAGTTGGACATATCTGCCATGTAGCGAGAACTGTGTATTTGGAAATGTTGCACTAACCTGCCATGTAGCTAGCTCTCTGTATACAGACATTTTGGACTCTTCTGCCCTGTAGCTAGCTCTCTGTATATGGATATGTTGGAAAGATCTGCCAAGTAGGTAGCTCCTTGAATATGAACATATTGGACTTGTCTGTGATGTAGCTAGCTTTCAGTTTATGGACATGTTGGACTCATTAGCCAGTTAGCTAGTACTCTTGATATGAACATATTAGTCTTGTCTGCCATGTCGCCTGCTCTCAGTATATGAACACTTCTGACTCATCTGCAATGTAGCTTGAACTCTCTATATGGAAATGATGAACTGCTCTGCGATGTAGCTAGCTCTCAGTATATGGACACATTGGACACATCTGCCATGTAGCTAAAAGTCGGTATATGGAAATGTTGCACTACTCTGTCATGTAGCTAGCCATGTTTATGTAGCCAAGTTGGACTAGTCTGCCTTGTAGCTAGAAGTCTGTACATGGAAATGTTACACTACTCTTCCATACAGCTAGCTCTCTGTATATGGACATTTTGGACTCGTCGGTCATGTAGCTGGCTCTCTGTACATGGATATGTTGGACTGATCTGCCACGTAGGTACTTCTCTGTATATGAACATATTGGACTTGTCTGCCATGTAGCTAGCTCTGAGTATGTGGACATGTTGGACTCATTAGCCAGGTAGCTATTA
>NW_006409190.1:12977-15769 GCF_000296735.1 Chrysochloris asiatica | reverse complement strand
TAGATAGCTCTCTGTATATAAATATTTTGGACTAGTCTGTCATGGTGCTAGCTCTCTGTACATGGATATGTTGGAGTGATCTACCAAGTACCTAGCTCTCTGTATAAGAACATATTGGTCTTGTATTCCATGTAGCTTGCTCTCAGTATATGGAGATATTGAACTCATTAGCCAGGTAGCTAGTACTCTTTGTATGGACATGTTGGACTACTCTGACATGTAGCCAGCTGTCAGTATATGAACACTTTGGACTCATCTGCCATGTAGCTTGAACTCTGTGTATGGAAATGATGCAATATTCTGCCATGAAGCTAGCTCTCTGTATGTGGAAATTTTCAACTCATCTGACATTTAGCAAGCTCTCTGTGCATGGATATTTTGGACTGATCTTCCAAGTAGGCAAGCCTCTGTATATGAATGAATTGGACTTGTCTGCCATGTAGCTAGCTCTCAGTATACGGACATGTTGAACTCATCTGCCTTGTAGCTAGAACTCTGTATATGGTAATGTTGCACTACTCTGCCATGTAGCTAGCTCTGTGTATACGGACATTTTGGACTTGTCTGATATGTAGCTAGCTCTCTGTACATGGATATGTTGGAATGATCTGCAAATTCGGTAGTTCTCTCTATATGAGCTTATTGGAATTTTCTGCCATGTATCTAGCTCTCAGTATATAGACAAGTTGGACTCATCTGCCTTAAAAGTAGAACCCAGTATAGGGAAATGTTTCACAAGCCTGCCATGAAGCTAGCTCTCTGTATATGGACATTTTGGACTCATCTGTCATGGATCTAGAACCCTGTATATGGACATGTTGGACTGATCTGCCATGTAGCTCTCAGTAATTGAACACGTTGGACACATCTGCCATGTAACTAGTACTCTGCATATGGAGATGTTGGTTTACTCTGCCTTGTAGCTAGTTCTCTGTATATAGACCAGTTGGACTCATCTGACTTGTAGCTAGAACTCTTTATATTTAAATGTTGCATTACCCTGTCATGTAGCTAGCGTTCTGTATATGGACAATTTGTACTCGTCTGCCATGTTGCTAGCTCTCTGTACATGGGTATGCTGTTATGATCTGCCAATTAGGTAGTTCTCTGTATCGGAACATATTGGATTTTTCTGCCATGTAGTTATCTCTCAGTATATAAAGTTGGAGTAATCTGCCTTTTAATTAGAACTCTGTATATGGAAATGTTGCACTACCCTGACATGTAGCTAGCTCTCAGTATATGGACATGTTGGACTCTTGAGCCAAGTAGTAAGTACTCTTTTTATGGACATGTTGGTCTACCCTGTCAAGTAGCCACCTCTCAGCATATGAACACTTTGGAGTCATCTGCCATGTAGCTTGAGCTCTGTATATGGAAATGATGCACTACTCAGCCATGTAGCTAGTTCTCTGTTCATGGATATTTTGAATTGACCTGCTATATAGTATATCTCTCAATATCTGAACAGGTTGGACACATCTGCCATGTATCTAGAACTCTGTATATGTAAATGTTGCACTACTCTGCCATGTAGCTAGCTCTCTGTATATAGACCAGTAGGACTCATCTGCCTTGTAGGTAAAACTCTGTATATGTAAATGTTGCAATACTCTGCCATGTAGCTACCGTTCTGTATATGGACATTTTGGACTTGTCTGCCATGTCGCTAGCTCTCTGTACATGTATATGTTGATCTGATCTGCCAAGTAGGTAGCTCTCTGTATATGAACGTATTGGACTTGTCTGCCATGTAGCTAGCTCTCAATATATGGATGTACTGGACTCATTAGGCAGTTAGCTAGTACTCCTTTTATGGACATGTTGACTACTCTGCCAAGTAGCTAGCTCTCAGTATATGAACCCTTTGGACTCATCTGCCATGTACCTTCAATTCTGTATATGGAAATAATGCTGTACTTTGAAATGTAGCGAGCTCTCTGTATATAGACATATTTAACTCTCCGACATGCAGCTAGCTCTCTGTGCATGGACATGCAGCTAGCTCCCTATGCACATTTTGAACTAGTCTGCCATGTCGCTTGCTCTATGTACATGGATGTGTTGGACTGATCTGCCAAGTAGTTAGCTCTCTGTATATGAACATATTGGACTTGTCTGTCATGTAGCTAGCTCCCAGTATATGGACATGTTGGACATATCTGCAATGTAGCTAGCGCTCAGTATATGGACAACTTGGATTCATCTGTCATATAACTAATACCCTGTATATGGATATGTTGGACTTATCTGCCATCTAGGTGGCTCTCAGTATATGGACACCTTGGACAAATCTGCCATGTATCTAGAACTCTGTATATGGAAATGTTGCACTATCCTGCCTAGTAGCTAGCTCTCTTTACATGGACCTTTTGGACTCGTCTGCCATGTAGCTAATACCCCGTATATGGACATGTTGGACTCTTCTGCTATGTAGTTAGCTCTCAGTATATAGACATGTTGGACACATTTGCCATATAGCTAGAACTCTGTATATGGAAATGTTGCTCTACTCTGCAAGGTAGCTACTTCTCTCTATGTAGACAAGTAGGAATCATCTGCCTTGTAGCTAGAACTCTATATATGTAAATGTTGCACTACCCTGTCATGTAAATAGCTCTCTATATATGGACATTTTGGACTCGCCTGCTGTGTAGCTAGCTTTCTGTACATGTCTATGTTGGACTGAACTGCCAAGTAGGTAGCTCTTTGTATATGAACATATTGGACATGTCTGTCATGTGAGTAACTCCCAGTGTATGGTCGTGTTGGAAACATCTGCAATGTATCTA
>NW_006409190.1:10936-12472 GCF_000296735.1 Chrysochloris asiatica | reverse complement strand
CAGTATATGGACATATTGGACACATCTGCAATGTAGCTAGCTCTCAGTATATGGACATTTGTACTCGTCTGCCGTGTAGCTAGCACCCTGTACGACTCTGCCATGTAGCTAGCCCTCTGTATTTGCACATGTTGGACTCATCTTCCTTGTAGCTAGGACCCTGTGTATGGATATTTTGGACTACCCAGACATGTAGCTAGCTGTGTACATACACAAGTTGGACTCATCAGCCTTATAGCTTTAACTCTGTATATGGAAATGTTGCACTACCCTACCATGTAGCTAGCTCTGTGTATATAGACAAGTTAGACTAATGTGCCTTGTAGCTAGAACACTGTATATAGATATGTTGGACTACTCTGCCATGTAGCTACCTCTCAGTATATGAACACTTTAGACTCATCTGTCATGTAGATTAAACTCTGTATAAGGAAATGTTGCACTACCCTGCCATGGAGCTAGCTCTCTGTGTATGGACAAGTTGGACTCATCTGCCTTTGTATCTAGTACCCAGTATATGGATATGTTGGACTACTCTACCATGTAGCTAGCTCTCAGTATATGGACACATTGGACACATCTGCCATGTAGCTAGAACACTGTATATGAAAATGTTTCCCTACACTGCCATGTATCTAGCTCTCCATAGATGGACATTTTTTACTCGTCTGCCATGTAGCTAACTCTCTGTACATGGATATGTTGGACTGATCTGCCAGTTAGATAGCTCTCTGTATATGAACATATTGGATTTTTCTGCCATGTGTCTAGCTCTCAGTATATGGACATGTTGAATTAATAAGCCAGGTAGGTATTACCCTTTATATTTACATGTTGGACTACTCTGCCATGTAGCTAGCTCTCAGTATATGAACACTTTGGACTCATCTTCCATGTGGCTTGAACTCTAAATATGGAAAAGATTCACTACTCTGTCATGTAGCTATCTCTCTGTATATGGACATTTTGGACTCATCTGCCATGTAGCTATCTTTCTGTGCATGGATATTATGGATTCAGCTGCCATGTAGTTTGCTCTTAACATATGGACATGTTGGACACATCTGCCATGTATCTAGTACTCTGTATACGGAAATGATGCACTACTCTGTCATGTAGCTAGCTCTCTGTACATGGACATATTGGACTCTTCTGAAATGTAGCTAGCTCTCTGTACATGGATATGTTGGTCTGATTTGCCAAGTTGGTTGCTCTCTACATATGAACATATTGGAATTGTCTTCCATGTAGCTAGCTCTCAGTATAAGGATATGTTGGACTCATTAGCCAGATAGCTACTGTTCTTTATATGTACATGTTGGACTACTCTGTCATGTAGCTAGCTCTCAGTATGTTAACATTTTGAACTCATCTACCATGTAGTTTGAACTCTGTATATGGAAATGAGGTACTACTCTGCCATGTAGCTATCTATCTGTATATGGACATTTTGGGCTCGTCCATGGATATTTTGGACAGAGCTGCCATGTAGGTTGCTCTAAAGATATGGACAAGTTGGACACATCTGCCATGTTG
>NW_006409190.1:7776-10476 GCF_000296735.1 Chrysochloris asiatica | reverse complement strand
GTATTTGCACATTTTGGACTCGTGTTCCCTATAGCTAGCTCTCTGTACATGAATATGTTGGGCTGATCTGCCAAGAAGGTAGCTCTCTCTGTATATAAATATATTGAACTTGTCTGCTATGTAGCTAGCTCCCAGTATATGGACATGTTGGACACATCTGCAATGTAGCTAGCTCTTAGTATATGGATATGATGGAGTCATTAGCCAGGTAGCTAATACCCTGTTTTTGGACATGTTGGACTACACAGCCATGTAGCTAGCTCTCAGTATATGAATACTTTGGACTCATCTGCCTTGTCGCTTGAACTCTGTATATGGAAATGATGCATTACTCTGTCATGTAGCTAGCTCTCTTTATATGGACGTTTTGGACTCATCTGCTTTGTAGGTAGCTCTCTGTGCATGGAAATTTTGCACTGATCTGCTTTGTAGGTTGCTCTCAGAATATGGACTAGTTGGACACATCAGCCATGTGTGTAGAACACTGTATATGGATATGTTGCACTACTCTGCCATGTAGCTAGAACTCTGAATATAGACTAGTGGGACTCATCTGCCTTTTAGCTAGAACTGTGTATATGAATATGTTGCACTACCCTGCCATGTAGCTAGGTCTCTATATATGGACATTTTGTGCTCATCTGCTATGTATCTACCTCTCTGTACATGGATATGTTGGACTGATCAGCCAAGTAGATAGCTCTCAGTATATGTACATATAGGACTTGTCTGCCATGTAGCTAGCTTTCAGTATATGGACATGTTGGACTCATCTGCCATGTAGCTTGTACCCTGTATATGAACATATTGGACTATCTGGGCATGTAGCTCACTCTGTATATAGACAAGTTGGACTCATCTGCCTTGTAGCTAGAACTCTGTATATGGAAATATTGCACTACCCTGCCATATAGCTAGCTCTCTGTATGAAGATAAGTTGGACTCATCTGCCTTGTAGCTAGAACTCTGTATATGGAAATGTTGCACTACCCTGCCATGTAGCTAGCTCTCTGCATATGAACATTTTGGACTGATCTGCCAAGTATATAGCTCTCTATATATGAACATATTGGACTTGTTGGCCATGGAGATAGCTCTCAGTATTTTGACATGTTGGACTCAATAGCCATGTAGCTAGTACTCTTTATACGGACATGTTGTTCTACTCTGCCATGCAGGTAGCTCTCTCTATATGAACATTTTGGACTCGTCTGCCATGTAGCTAGCTCTCTGTACATGGATATGCTGGAGTGATATGCAAAAGATAACTCTCTGTATATGAACATATTGGACTTGTTTGCAATGTAGCTAACTCTCAGTATATGGTCATGTTGAATTCTTTAGCCAGATAGCTAGTACGCTTTATATGGACATGTTGGACTACCCTGACTTGTAGCTAGCTCTCTGCATATAGAAAAGTTGGACTCATCTGCCATGTAGCTTGTACCCTGTATATGGACATGTTGGACTACCTGGCCATGTAGCTAACTCTGTTCATGGAAATGATGCACTATCTGTCATGTAGCCAGCTTTCTGTATATGGAAATTTTTGAATCTTCTGCATTGTAGCTAGCTCTCTGTACATGGCAAGTAGGTAACTGTCTTTCTATGAACATATTGGACTTGTCTACCATGTAGCTCGCTCTCAGTATATGGACACGTTGGACTCATTAGTCAGGTAGCTAGTACTCTTTATATGGACATGATGGACTACCCTGCCTTGTAGCTAGCTGTGTACATAGACAAGTTGGACTCATCAGCCTTGTAGCTAGAAGTCTATAATTGGAAATTTTGCCCTACCCTGCCATTTAGCTAACTCTCTGTATATGGATATTTTGAACTCGTCTGCCATGTAGCTAGCTCTCTGAACATGGATATGTTGGACTGATCTCTAAAGTAGGAATCTCTCTGGATATGAACATATTGGACTGGTCTGCCATGTGTCTAGCTCTAAGTATAAGCACATGTTGAATTAATTAGCCAGGTAGCTAGTACTCTATATATGGACATGTTAGACTACTCTGCCATGTAGTTAGCTCTCTGCATATTGACAAGTTTAACTCATCTGCTTTGTAGCTAGAACTCTGTATATGGATATGTTGCACTATATAGCTAGCTCTCTGTATATGGGTATTTTGGACTTATCTGCCATGTAGCTAGCTTTCTCTGCATGGATATTTTGGACTGACCTGCCATGTAGTTTGCTCTGAATATATGGACACGTTGGACACATCTGACATGTAACTAGAACTCTGTATATGGAAATGATGCACTACTGTGTCATGTAGCTAGCTCTCAGTATATGGACATATTGGACTCTTTTGACATGTAGCTAGCTCTCTGTACATGGATATGTCGGGCTGATCTGCCAAGGTGGTAGTTGTCACTATATGAACTTATTGGACTTGTCTGCCATGTAGCTAGCTCTCAGTACAAGGACATGTTGGACTCATTAGCCAGGTAGCTAGTTCTCTTTATATGTACATGTTGGATTACTCTGTCATGTAGTTAGCTCTCAGTACATGAACGCTTTGGACACATCTGCCATGTCTCTTGAACTGTGTATATGGAAATAATGCACTGCTCTGCAATATAGCTAGCTCTCAGGATGTGGAAATGTTTGACTCATTATCCAGGAAGCAAGTACTCTTTATATGGACATGTTGGACTACTCTGCCATGTAGCTAGCTCTCAATATAT
>NW_006409190.1:5263-7211 GCF_000296735.1 Chrysochloris asiatica | reverse complement strand
CTCTGTATAAGGACATTTTGGACTTGTCTGACATGTAGCTAGAACTCTGTACATGGATATGTTGGACTGATCTGCCAAGTTGGTAGCTCTCTGTATATTAAATTATTGGACTTGTCTGCCATGTAGCTAGCTCTCATTATATGGACATGTTGGACTCATTAGCCAGGTAGCTAGTACTCATTATATGTACATGTTGGAATACTATGTCATGTAACTAGATCTCAGTACATGGACACTTTGGACTCATCAACCTTGTAGTTTTAACTCTGTATATGGAAATGATGCACTATTCTGCCATGTAGCGATCTCTCTGTATATGGACATTTTGGACTCATCTGGCATGTAGCAAGCTCTCTGTACATGGATATTTTGCACTGAGCTGCCATGTAGGTTGCTCTACATTTATGGATACATTGGGCCCATCTGCCATGTAGCTCGAACTGTGTATATGGAAATGTTGCACTACTATGCTATGTAGCTTGCTCTCTTAATATGGACATTTTGGACTCATCTGCCATGTAGCTAGCTCTCTGTATATGAACATATTGAACTTGTCTGCCATGTATCTAGCTCCCAGTATATGAACATATTGGACACATTAGCAATGTAGCTAGCTATCAGTATATGGACATGTTGGTGTCATTAGCCAGGTAGCCCTGTATGTGGACATGTTCACTTACTCTGCCATGTAGCTAGCTCTCAGTATATGAACACTTAAGACTCATCTCCCATGTCGCTTGAACTCTGTATATGAAAATGTTGCACTACCGTGCCATGTAGCTGGCTCTCTGTATATGGACAATTTGTATTCATCTGCCATATAGCTAGCTCTCTGTGCATGGATATTTTGAACTGAACTGCCATATAGGATGCTCTCAGTATTTGGACACGTTGAACACATCTGCCCTGTAGCTAGAACTCAGTATATGGAAATATCGCAGCACCCTGCCATGTATCTAGCAATCTGTATATAGAGAAGTTGAACTAATCTGCTGTATAGCTAGAAGTCTGTATATGGAAATGTTACACTACCCTTCCAAGTGGCTATCTCTCTGTATGTGGACAATTTGTACTTGTCTGTCATGTAGCTGTCTGTCTGTACATGGATATGTTGGACATATCTGCAAAGTAGTTAGCTCTCTGTATATGAACATATTGAACTTGTCTTTCATGTAGCTAGCTCTCAGTATATGAACATGTCAGACTCATTAGCCAGGTAGCTAGTACTCTTTATATGGACATGTTGGACTCATCTGCCATGTAGCTAATACCTGTATAAGGACATGTTGGACTGTTCTGCCATATAGTTAGCTCTCCGTATATGGACATCTTGGACACATCTGCCATGTAGCTAGAACTCTGTATATGGAAATGTTGTGCTACCCTGCCATGTAGCTAGCTCTCTGTATACGGACATTTGGGACTCGTCTGCCATTAAGCTAGCTCTTTGTAAATGGATATTATGGAATGATCTGCCAAGTAGGTAGTTCTCTGTATATTAGCATATTGGACTTGTCTGCCATGTAGCTAGATCTCAGTATATTGGCAAGTTAGACTCATCTACAATGAAAGTAGAGCACTTTATATGGAAATGTTGCACTACCCTGCCATGTAGCTAGCTCTCTATATATGGACATTTTGGACTCATCTGCCATGTAGCTAGTAGCCTATATATGGACATGTTGGACTGATCTGCCATGTAGCTAGCTCTCAGTATATGGTCATGTTGGACTCATCTGCCATGTAGCTACAAATCTGTATATGGAAATGTTGCTCTACTTTGCCATGTAGCTCACTCTCTGTATATAGACCACATGGACTCATCCCCCTTGTAGCTAAAACTCTGTATATGTAAATGTTGCACTACCCTGTCATGTAGCTACCTCTCTGTATATGGATATTTTGTGCTCATCTGCCATGTCATTAGCTCTCTGTATATGAACATATT
>NW_006409190.1:1782-2918 GCF_000296735.1 Chrysochloris asiatica | reverse complement strand
GTAGGTAGCTCTCTGTATATTAACATATTAGACTTTTCTGCCATGTAGCTAGCTCTCAGTATATGAACAATTTGGACTCGTCTACCATGTAGTTTGAACTCTGTATATGGAAATGATGCACTACTCTGCCATGTAGCGATCTCTCTGTATATGGACCTTTTGGACTCATCTGGCATGTAGCTAGCTCTCTGTGCATGGATATTTTCCACTGAGCTGTCATGTAGGTTGCTCTATATACATGGACACATCTGCCATGTAGCTTGAACTGTGTATATGGAAATGTTGCACTACTCTGCTATGTAGCTTGCTCTCCTAATATGTACATTTTGGACTCATCTGCCATGTAGCTAGCTCTCTGTACATGGATATGTTGGACTGATATTCCAAGTTGGTAGCTCTCTGTATATGAACATATTGAACTTCTCTGCCATGTATCTAGCTCCCAGTATATGAACATATTGGACACATATGCAATGTAGCTAGCTCTTAGTATATGAACACTTTGGACTCATCTCCCATGTCGCTTGAACTCTGTATTTGGAAATGATGCACTACTCTGTCCTGTAGCTAGGTCTCTTTATGTGGACATTTTGGACTCATCTGCTATGTAGGTAGCTCTCTGTGCATGGATATTTTGCACTGATCTACTATGTCAGTATATATATATATATAAATATGCTGGACACATCAGCCATGTATCTAGAACTCTGTATATGGATATGTTGCACTACTCTGCTATGTAACTAGCACTCTGAATATAGACAAGTTGGACTCTTCTGCCTTTTAGCTTGAACTCTGTATATGAAAATGTTACACTACCCTTCCATGTAGCTAGGTCTCTGTATATGTACATTTTGGCCTCGTATGCCATGTAGCTACTTCTCTGTACATGGATATGTTGTACTGATCTGCCAAGTAGGTACCTATCTATATATGAACATATTGGACTTCTCTGCCTTGTAGCTAGGTCTCAATATATGGACATGTTGGACTCATTAGCCAGGTAGCTTGTTGTTGTTGTTAAGTGCCTTCGAGTCGGTTCCGACCCATAGCGACCCTGTACAGGGTTTCCGAGGGTGTAAATCCTTACGGGAGTAGAAAGCCTCATCTTTCTCCCGCGGAGCGGCTGGTAGTTT
>NW_006409190.1:0-531 GCF_000296735.1 Chrysochloris asiatica | reverse complement strand
CTCTGTAGCTAGCACTCTGTACATGGATATGTTGAACGGATCTGCCAAATAGATATGCTCTCTGTGTATGAAAATATTGGGTTTTTCTGCCATTTAGCTAGCTTTCAGTATATGGACACGTTGGATTAATTAGCCAGGTAGGTAGTACTTTTTATATGGGCATGTTGGACTACTCTGCCATGAGCTAGCTCTCTGTATATAGACAAGTTGGACTCATGTGCCTTGGGGCTAGATTTCTGTATATGGATATGTTGTACTACTCTGGCGTGTAGCTAACTCTCTGTCTATGGATATTTTGGACTCGTCTTCCATGTAGCAAGCTCTCTGTACATGAATATGTTGCACTGATCCACCAAGTAGGATTCTATATGTATATGAACATATTGGACTTGTCTGCTAAGTAGGAAGCTCTCAGTATATGGAAATGTTGGACACATCTCCCTTGCAGCTTGAACTCTGTATATGAAAATCTTGCACTACCCTGCCATGTAACTAGCTCTCTGTATATAGACAAGTTGGACTCATCTGCCT
>NW_006409189.1:208296-208945 GCF_000296735.1 Chrysochloris asiatica | reverse complement strand
TAGCTAACTCTCTATATATGGACATATTGGATTCATCTGCCATGTAGCTAACTCTCAGGATATAGACATGTTGGACTCATCTGCCATTTGCTAATACTCTGTATATGGACATGTTAGATTATTCTGCCATGTAGCTAACTCTCAGTATATGTACACATTGGACTCATCTACCATGTAGCTAGTACTCTGTATATGGAAATGTTGGACTATTTTGCCATGTAGCTAGCTCTCAGTATATGGACATGTTGGAGTCATCTGCCATGTAGCTAGAAATCTCTATATATGGAAATGTTGCACTAGTCTGCCATGTAGCTAGCTCTCTTTACATGGACATTTTGAACTCATATATGCCATGTAGCTAGCTTTCTGTGCATGGATATGTTGGAATGATTTGCCATGTAGATAGCTCTCAGAATATGAATATATTGGACTCAACAGCCATGGAGCCAGCTCTCTCTGTAGGAACATGTTGGACTCATCTCCCATGTAGTTAATATTCTATATATGAAAATGTTGGACTACTCTGCCATGGAGCTAGTTCACAGTACATGGACACATTGAACTCATCTGCCATGTAGCTAGAACTCCGTATATGGAAATGTTGCACTACTCTGCTATTTAGCTAGCTCTCTGTATATGGACATTTTGG
>NW_006409189.1:207661-208196 GCF_000296735.1 Chrysochloris asiatica | reverse complement strand
CTAGCTATCTGTGCATGGATATGTTGGATTGATCTGTCATGTAGGTAGCTCTCTGTATAAGATCATATTGGATTTGTCTGCCATGTAGCTAAATATCTGTATATGGACATGTTGGACTACTCTGCTATGTAGCCAGCTCTCGGTATATGGAGATGTTAGACTCATCTGCCATGTATGTAGAAATCTGTATATAGAAATGTTGCACTACTCTGGCATGTAGCTAACTCTCTGTATATGGACACTTTGGACTAGTTTGCCATGTAGCTAGCTCTCTGTGCATGGATACGTTGGACTGATTTCCCATGTAGGTAGCCCTCTCTATATGAACATATTGGATTTGTCTGCCATGTATCTACCTCTCTGTATATGAACATGTTGGACTCATCAGCCATGTAGCCAGCTCTCTATGTATGAACATGTTGTACTCATCTGCCTTTTATCTAGTCCTTTATATAAACACATGTTGGACTCATCTGCCATGTAGCTAACTCTCAGTATATGGACATGTTGGACTCATCTGCCATGTAGCTAGTAT
>NW_006409189.1:206257-207514 GCF_000296735.1 Chrysochloris asiatica | reverse complement strand
TAAGGAGCTCTGGTAGTGTAGTGGTTATGAATCAGGTTGCGAACCGCAAGGTCAGCAGTTCGAAACTACCAGCTGCTCTGCGGGAGAAAGATGAGGCGATCTGCTCCCATAAAGATTTACAGCCTTGGAAACCCTGTTCAGGGTCTCTATGGGTCGAAACCGACTCGATGGCACTTAACAACAACAACAGTATATGGACACGTTGGACTTATCTGCCATGTAGCTAGAACTCTGTAAATGGAAATGTTGCACTACCCTGCCATGTACCTAGCTCTCTATATATGTACATTTTGGACTCATTGGCCATTTAGCTAGCTCTCAGTGCATGGATATGTTGGACTGATGTGCCATGTAGGTAGCTCCTTTTAAATGCACATATTGGACTTGTCTGCCATGTAGCTAGCTCTCCGTATATGGACATGTTGGACTCATCAGCCATGTAGCTAGCTGTCTCTGTATGAACATGTTGGACTCATCTGCCTTGTCGCTAATCCTCTATAAATACACATGTTGGACTCATCTTCTATGAAGCTAACTCACAGTATGTGGACAGGTTGGACTCATCTGCCATGTAGCTAGTACTCTGTATATGGACATGTTGGACTGCTCTCTCAGTATATGGACACGTTGGAATCATTTGCTATGTAGCTAGAACTCTGTATATGGAAATGTTACACTAGTTCGCCATGTAGCTAGCTCTCTGTTTATGGACTTTTTGGACTCATCTACCATGCATGGATATGTTGGAATGAACTGCCATATAGATAGCTCTCTGAATATGAACATATTGGACTCATCAGCCTTGTAGCCAGCTCTCTCTGTATGAACATGTTGGATTCATCTGTCTTGTAGGTAGTCCTCTATATATACACCTGTTGGACTCATCCACCATGTAGCTAATGATCAGTATATGGACATGTTGGACTCATCTGCCATGTAGTTAGTATTCTGTATATGGAAATGTTGCCCTACTCTACCAGGTACCTAGCTCTCTGTATATGAACATATTGGACTTTTCTGCCAAGTAGGTAGCTCTCTATATATGGACATGTTGGACTTATCAACCATATAGCCAGCTCTCCTTATATGAGCACGTTGGACTTATCTGCCTTTCAGCTAGTCTTCTATATATAAAATATTGGACTCATTTGTCATGCAGCTAACTCTCTTTATATGGAAATGTTGGACTCATCTGCCATGTAGCTAACTCTCAGTATATGGACATGTTGGACTCATCTGCCATTTGCTAGTACTCTG
>NW_006409189.1:203094-205153 GCF_000296735.1 Chrysochloris asiatica | reverse complement strand
CATGTACCTAGCCTTCTGCATATGGACATTTTGGACTTGTCTGCCATGTAACTTGCTCTTTGTGTATGAATATGTTGGACTTATCTGTCATGTAGGTTGCTCTCTGTATACGATCATATTGGACTTGTCTGCCATGTAGCTAACTCTCTGTATATGGACAGGTTGGATTTATCAGCCATGTAGCCAGCTCTCTCTGTATGAATATGTTGGACTCATCTGCTTTGTAGTTAGTCCTCTGTATATGTACATGTTGGACTCATCTTCCATGTAGCTAACTCTCAGTATATGGACACGTTGGACTCATCTGCCATGTAGTTTGTACTCTGTATAAGGAAATGTTGGACTACTCTGCCATGGAGCTGGCTCACAGTATATGGACATGTTGGACTCATCTGCTATGTAGCTAGAACTCTGTATATGGAAACGTTGCACTACTCTGCCATTTAGCTTGCTCTCTGTATATGGACATTTCGTACTCATCTGCCATGTTGTTAGCTGTCTGTGCATGGATATGTTGCACTGATTTGCCATGTAGGTAGCTCTCTGTTTTTGAGCATATTGGACTTGTCTGCCATGGATCTAGCTCTTTGTATACGGACATGTTGGACTCATGAGCCATGTAGCCAGCTCTCTCTGTATGAACAAGTTGGACTTATCTGCCTTTTAGCGAGTCCTCTATATATACACATGTTGGACTTATCTCTCATGTAGCTAATACTCTGTACACGGACATGTTGGACTACTCTGCCATGTAGCTAGCTCTCAGTATAGGGACATGTTGGACTCATATACCATGTAGCTAGAACTCTGTAAATGGAAATGGTGCCCTACTCTGCCAGGTACCCAGCTTTCTGTATATGGAAATTTTGGACTCATCTGCCATGAAGCTATCCCTCTGTGCATGGATAAGTTGGACTGATCTGCCATGCAGGTAGCTCTCTGTAAACGAACATATTGAACTTGTCTGCCATGTAGCTAGCTCTCTGTTTATGGATATGTTGGACTCACCAAACATGTAGCCAGCTCTCTCTGTATGAACACATTAGACTCATTTGCCTTGTAGCTAGTCGTCCATATATAAACATGTTGGACTCATCTGCAATGTAGCTAACTCTCAGTATATGGGAATGATGGACTCATCTACAACGTAGCTAAATCTCAGTATAAGGACATTGTCGACTTATCTGCCTTGTCGTTAACTCTCAGTACATGGACATGTTGGACTCATCTGCCATGCAGCTAGTACTCTGTAAATGGAAATGTTGCACTACTTTAACATGTAGCTAGCTCTCTGTATATGGACATTTTGCACTTTTCTGACATGTAGCTAGCTCTCTGTGCATGGATATGTTGGACTGATCTGTTATGTCAGTAGCTCTCTGTATATGACCAGATTGGACTTGTCTGCCATGTAGCTAACTCTCTGTATATGGACATGTTGGATTCCTCAGCCATGTAGCCAGCTCTCTCTGTAAGAATATGTTGGACTCATCTGCTTTGTAGCTAGTCCTCTATATATACACATGTTGGACTCATCTGCCATGTAGCTGACTCTCAGTATATGGACACGTTGGACACATGTGCCAATTAGCTAGTACTCTGTATATGGACATGTTGGCATACTCTGCCATGTAGCCAGCTCTCAGTATATGGACACGTTAGACTCATCTGCCATGTGTCTAGAATTCTGTATATAGAAATGTTGCCCTGTCTGGCATGCAGTTGACTCTCTTTATATGGACATATTGGAAACATCTGCCATGTAGCTAGCTCTCTGTGCATGGATACTTTGGAATGATCTGCCATGTAGGTAGCTCTCTCTATATGAACATATTGGACTTGTCTTCCATGTATCTTCCACTCTGTATATGAACACGTTGGACTTATCAGCCATGTAGCCAGCTCTCTCTGTATGAGCATGTTGGACTCATCTGCCTTTTATCTAGTCTTCTATATAAACACATGTTGATCTCATCTGCCATGTAGCTAACTCTCTGTATATGGACATGTTGGACTACTCTGCCATGTAGCTTGCTCTCAGTATATGGACACGTTGGAC
>NW_006409189.1:196085-202608 GCF_000296735.1 Chrysochloris asiatica | reverse complement strand
TCTCAGTACATGGACACATTGGACTCATCTGCCATATAGCTAGAACTCTGTATATGGAAATGTTGCACTAGTCTGCCATGTAGCTTGCTCTCTGTTTATGGACATTTTGGACTCGTCTGCCATGCATGGATATGTTGGAATGAACTGCTATGTAGTTAGCTCTCTGAATATGAACATATTGGACTCATCAGCCATGTAGCCAGCTCTCTCTATATGAACAAGTTGGATTCATCTCTCTTGTAACTAGTCCTGTATATATACACCTGTTGGACTCATCTGTCATGTAGCTAACTTTCTGTATATGGACATGTTGGACTCATCTGCCATGTAGCTAGTATTCTGTATATGGAAATGGTGGACTACTCTGCCATGTAGCTAGCTCTCAGTATATGGACACTTTGGACCCATCTGCCATGTAGCTAGAACTCTGTATATGTAAATGTTGCACTACTCTGCCATTTAGCTAGCTATCTCTATATGGAAATTTTTGACTCATCTGCCATGTACCTAGCTCTCCTTGCATGGATATGTTGAACTAATCTGCCATGTAGGTAGCTCCCTGTATATGAACATATTGGACTTGTCTGCCATTTAGCTAGATCTCAGTATATGGACATGTTAGACTCATCAGCTATGTAGACAGCTCTGTCTATATGGAACATGTTGGACTCATCTGCTATGAAACTAGTCTTCTATATATAAACATGTTGGACTCATCTGCCATGTAGATAACTCTCAGCATATGGACATCTGCCATGTAGCTAGAACTCTGTATATGTAAATGTTGCACTACTCTGCCTTGAAGCTAGTTTTCTGCATATGGACATTTTAGATTCGTCTGCCATGTATTTAGCTCTCTGTTCAAGGATATGTTGGACTGATATGTCATGTAAGTTGCTTTCTGTATATGAACATATTTGACTTGTATGCCATGTAGCTAACTCTCTGTATATGGACATGTTGGACTCATCATCCATGTAGCCAGCTCTCTCTGTATGAATCTGTTGGACTCATCTGCTTTGTAGCTTGTCCTCTATATATATATATACATATTGGACCAATCTGTCACATAGCTAGTACTCTGGATATGGACATGTTGTACTACTCTGCCATGTAGCTAGCTCTCTTAATATGGACACGTTGGACTCCTCTGCCATGTAGCTAGAACTCTGTATATGGAAATGTTGAACTATTCTGCCATTTAGCTAGCTCTCTGTATATGGATATTATGGACTCGTCTGCCATGTAGCTAGCTCTCTGAGCATGGATATGTTGGACTGATCTCACATGTAGGTAGATCTCCCTATGTGAACATATGGGACTTTTCTGCCAGGTAGCTAGCTCTCTGTATATGGACATGTTGGACTCATCAGCCATGCAACCAGTTCTCTCTATATGAACACGTTGGAGTCATCTGCCTTGGTGATAGGCCTCTATATATAAACTTGTTGGACTCATCTGCCATGTAGCTAACTCTAAGTATATGGACATGTTGGAATCACCTGCCATGTAGCTAACTCTCAGTATATGGCCACGTTGGACTTATCTGCCATGTAGCTAGTATTCTGTACATGAACATGTTGGACTACTCTGACATGCATCCAGCTCTCAGTATATAGGCACGTTGAACTCATCTGCCATGTATCTACAACTCTCTATATTGAAATGTTGCACTACTCTGCCATTTAGCTAGCTCTCTGTATATGGATATTTTGGACACATCTGTCATGTAGCTATCTCTCTGTGGATGGATATGTTGGACTGATCTGACATGTAGGTAGCTTCCTGGATATTAACATATTGGACGTGTTTGCCATGAAGCTAGCTCTTTGTATATGGACATATTGGACTCATCAGCCATGTAGCCAGCTCTTTCTGTATGAACACGTTGGACTCATCTGCCTTGTAGCTAAGCCTCTATATACTTTATATTTAAACATGTTGGACTCATCTGCCATGTCACTAACTCTCCGTATATGGACATGTTGGACTCATCGGCCAAGTAGCTAGTATTCAATATTTGGACATGTTGGACTACTCTGACATGTAGCTCTCTATATATGGACACATTGAAATCATCTGCCATGTAGTTAGCTCTGTGTATATGGATATTTTGGACTTCTCTGCCATGTAGCTAGCTCTCTGTGCATGGAAATGTTAGACTGATCACCCATGTAGTTAGCTCTATGTATATGAACTTATTGGACTTGTATGCCATGAAGCTAGTTCTCTGTATATGGACATGTTGGACTCATTAGCCATGTAGCCAGCTCACTCTGTATGAACACGTTGGATTCATCTGCCTTGTAGCTTGTCCTCTCTATATAAACATATTGGACTCATCTGCCATGTAGCTAACTCTCAGTATATGAATATGTTGGACTCATCTGCCATGTAGCTAACTCTCAGTATATGGACATGTTGGAACTCCGCTGCCATGTAGCTAGCTCTCAGTATATGGACACGTTGGACTCATCTGCCATATAGCTAGTAGTCTGTATTTGGACATTTTGGCATCATCTGCCATGTAGCTAGCTCTCTGTGTTAGACTGATCTGCCATGTAGGTAGCTCCCTGTCTATGAACATATTGGACTTGTCTGACATGTAGCTAGCTCTCTGTATATGAACATGTTGGACTCATCAGCCATGAAGCCAGCTATCTCTGTATGAACATGTTGGACTTATCTTCCTTGTAGCTAGTCCTTTATATATACACATGTTGGACTAATCTGCCATGGAGCTCATTCTCAGTATATGGACATGTTGGACTCATCTGCCATGTAGCTAGCTCTCAGTATATGGACACAGCAGACTCATCTGCCATGTAGCTAGAACTCTGTATATGGAAATGTTGCACTACTCTGCCATGTAGCAAGCTATCTGTATATGGACACTTTTTAACTCGTCTGCCATGTAGCTAGCTCTCTGTGCGTGGATATGTTGCACTGATCTGGCATGAAGGTAGATCTCTGTATATGAACATATTGGAATTGTCTGCCATGTAGCTTACTCTCTGTATATGGACATGTTGGACTCATCAGCCATGAAGCCATTTCTCTTTGTTTGAACATGTTGGCTTCATCTGCCTTGTAGCTAGTCCTCTATATATACACATGTTGGACTCATCTGCCATGTAGCTACCTCTCAGTATATGGACAGGATGGACTCATCTGCCATGTAGCTAGCTTTCTACACATGGAAATGTTGCACTGCTCTGGTATGTAGCAAGCTCTCTGTATATGGATATTTTGGACTCATCTGCCATGTAACTAGCTCTCTGTATATGAATATGTTGTACTGATCTTCCATGTAGATAGCTTTTTGTATATGAGCATATTGTATTAATCTACCATGTAGCTAGCTCTCTGTGGATGGATATATTAGACTGATCTGCCATGTAGATAGCTCTTTGTATATGAGCATATTGTACTCGTCTGCCATGTAGCTAGCTCTCTGTGCATGGATATGTTGGACTGATCTGCCATGTAGGTAGATCCCTTTATATGAACATATTGGACTTCTCTGTCATGTAGCTAGCTCTCTGTATGTGAACATGTTGACTTATGAGGCATGTAGCCAGCTCTCTCTGTATTAACATGTTGGATTCATCTGTCTTGTAGCTAGTCCTGTATATATACACATGTACGACTCATCTGCCATGTAGTTAACTCTCAGTATATGGACACATTGGATTCATCTGCCATGTAGCTAGAACTCTGTCAAAGGAAATGTTGCACTACTCTGCCATGTAGCTAGCTCTCTCTATAAGGAAAAATTGAACTCGTCAGCCATGTATCCAACACTCTCTGTATGAACATGTTGGACTCATCTGCCATGTAGCTAACTCTTCGTATATGGACATGTTGGACTCATCTGCCATGTAGCTAGTACTTTGTATATGGACATGTTAGAGTACTCTGACATGTAGCTCTCTGTATATGAACACGTTGGACTCATCTGCCATAAAACTAGAACTCTGTATATGGAAATGTTGCAGGATTCTGCCATGTAGCTAGCTCTCTGTATATGGATATTTTGGACTTGTCTGCCATGTAGCTAGCTCTCTGTGCATGGATATGTTGGACTCATCTGCCATGTAGGCAGTTATTTGTTGGACTCATTAGCCAGGTAGCTAGTACTCTTTATATACATATGTCAGAATACTGTACCATGTAGCTAGCTCTCAGTACCTGAACACTTTGGACTCATCTGCCATGTAGTTTGAACTCTATATGTGAAAATGATACAGTACTCTGCCATGTAGCTAGCTCTCTGTATATGGACATTTTGGAGTCTTCTGACATGTAGGTAGCTCTCAGTATATAGACATGTTGGACACTTCTGACATGTAGCTAGAACTCTGTATATGGAAATGTTGCACTAACCTGCCAAGTAGCTAGCTATCAGTATATGGACATGTTGGACTCGTCTGCCATCGAGCTAGCTCTCTATACATGGGTATGTTGGACTGATCTGCCAAGTAGGTAGATCTCTGTATATGAACATATTGTATTGTCTGCCATGTAGCTAGCTTTCAGTATATGGACATGTTGGACTCATCTGCCATGTAGTTAGTGCCCTGTATAAGGACATGTTGGACTGATCTGCCATGTAGTTAGATCTGTTTATATGGAAATGTTGCACTACTCTGCCATGAGCTAGCTCTCTGTATATAGCCAAGTTAGATTTATCTGCCATGTAGCTTGAACTCTATATAGGGAAATGTTGCACTACCCTGCCATGTAGCTAGCTCTCTGTATAAGGACATTTTGGACTCGTTTGCCATGTAGCTAGCTTTCTGTACATGGATATGTTGGACAGATCTGCCAATGTGGTAGATCTCAGTATATAAACATATTTGACTTGTCTGCCATGAAACTAGTTCTCAGTATATGGACATGTTGAACTACTGTGCAATGTAGCTAGCTCTCTGTATATAGAAATGTTGCACTATCCTGCCATGCAGCAAGCTATTTGTATATGAATATAGTGGATTGTCTGCCATGAAGCTAGGGCTCAGTATATGGACATGTTGGACTCATTAGCCAGGTATCTAGTACTCTTTATGTGGACATGTTGGACTACTCTGCCATGTAGCTAGCTCTCAGTATATGAACACTTTGGACACATCTGCCATGTAGCTTGAACTCTGTATATGGAAATGATGCACTACTCTGCCAAGTAACAGGCTCTCTCTATATGGACACTTTGGAGTCGCCTGACATGTATCCAGCTCTCTGCGTATGGATATTTTGGACTGATTTGCCATGTGGCTATCTCTCCTCTCAATATATGGACACGTTGAGCACAACTGCCATGTAGATAGCTCTCAGTATATGGACATGTTGCACTCATCTGCCATGTAGCTAGTACCCTGTATATGGACATGTTGCACTACTCTGCCATGTAGCTAGCTCTCAGTATATGGATGCGTTGGGCACATCTGTCTGTAGCTATAACTCTGTATTTGGAAATGTTGCACTACCCTGCCATGTACCTAGTTCTCTGTATATGGACATTTTGGACTCCTCTGCCATGTAGCTAGCTCTCTGTATATGGATATGTTGGACTGATCTGCCAAGTAGGTAGCTCTCTGTATATGAACATGTTGGACTTGTCTTCCATGTAGCCAGCTCTCAGTATATGGACATGTTGAAGTCATTAGACAGGTAGCTAGTACTCTTTATATTGATACGTTGGACTATTCAGCCATGTAGCTAGCTGTCAGTATATGAACACTTTGGACTTATCTGCCATGTACCTTGAACTCTGTATATGGAAATGTTGCACTACTCTGCCATGTAGCTAGCTCTCTATATATGGACATTTTGGAATCGTCTGATATGTAGCTAGCTCTTAGTATATGGACATGTTGGACACATCTGCCTTGTAGCTAGTACCCTGTATATGGACATTTTGGACTTATCTGCCATCTAGCTAGCTCTCAGTATATGGACATGTTGGACTCATTAGCCAGGTAGGTAGTACGCTTTATATGGACATGTTGGACTTCTCTGCCATGTAGCTAGCTCTCAGTATATGAACACTTTGGACTCATTTGCCATGTAGCTTGAACTTTGTATATGGAAGTGATACACTACTCTTCCAAGTAGTTAGTTCTCTCTATATTGACATTTTGGAGTTGTCTGACATGTATCCAGCTCTCTGTGCATGGATATTTTGGACTGATCTGCCATGTGGCTATCTCTCCTCTCAGTATATGGACAGGTTGAGCACATCTGCCTTGTAGCTAGTTCTAAATATATGGACATGTTGCACTCATCTGCCATGTAGCTAGTACCCTGTATATGGACATGTTGCACTACTCTGACATGTAGCTAATTCTCAGTATATGGACGCATTGGACAAATCTACCTATAGCTATAACTCTGTATTTGGATATGTTGCACTACCCTGCCATGTACCTAGTTCTCCGTATAAGGACATTTTGGACTCATCTGCCATGTAGATAGCTCTATGTACATGGATATGTTGGAGTGATCTGCCAAGTAGGTAGTTCTC
>NW_006409189.1:160697-165500 GCF_000296735.1 Chrysochloris asiatica | reverse complement strand
CTCTGTACATGGATATGTTGAACTGATCTGACAAGCAGGTAGCTCTCTGTATATGAACATATTGGACTTGTCTGCCATGTAGCTATCTCTCAGTATATGGACATGTTGGACACATCGAAAATGTAGCTAGTACACTTTATATGGACATGTTGGACTACTCTGCCATGTAGCTAGCTTTCAGTAGATGGGCATGTTGGACACATCTGCCTTGTACCTAGAATTCTGTATATTGAAATGTTGCACTACTTTGCCATGGAGCTGGCTCTCTGTATATAGACAAGTTGGACTCATCTGCCTTGTAGCTAGAACTTGGTACATGGAAAAGTTGCACTATCCTGCCATGTAGCTTGCTCTCTATATATGGACATTTTGGACTCATCTGCCATGTAGTTAGCTCTCTATACATGGATATGTTGGACTGATCCGACAAGTATGTAGCTCTCTGTATATGAAGATATTGGAATTGTCTGCCATGTAGGTAGCTCTCAGTATACGAACACCTTTGACAAATCTGCCATGTAGCTAGAACTCAATATATGGAAATGTTGCACTGCACTGCCATATAGCTAGCTCTCTGTGTATGGATATTTTGAACTCGTCTGCCATGTAGGTAGCTCTCTGTACACAGAAATGTTGGACTGATCTGCCAAGTAGGTTGCTCTCTGTATATGATCATATGGGACTTGTCTGCCATGTAGGTGGCTCTCAGTTTATGGACAAGATGGACTCATCTGCCATGTAACTAGTACCCTAAATATGGACATGTTGGACTACTCTGGAATGTAGCTAGCTCTCAGTATATGGACACCATGGACACATTTGCCATGTAGCTAGAACTCTGTATATGGAAATGTTGTACTACCCTGCCATGTAGTTAGCTCTCTGTATATAAACAAGTTGCAGTCATCTACCTTGAAGCTAGAACTCTGTGTATGGAAATGTTGCATTACCCTGCCATATAGCTAGCTCTCTGTCCATGAATATGTTGAATTGATCTGCCAAGTAGGTATCTCTCTATATATGAACATATTGAACTTGTCTTCCATATAGCTAGCTCTCAGTATATGGACATGTTGGACTCCTCTGCAATGTAGCTAGTACCCTGTATATGGACATGTTGTACTACTCTGCCATGTAGCTAGCTCTCAGTATATGGACACGTTGGACACATTTACCATGGAGCTAGAATTCTGTATATGGAACTGTTGCACTATTCTGTCATGTAGCTAGCTCCCTGTATATAGACAAGTTGGACTCATCTGCCTTGTACCTAGAACTCTGTATATGGAAACGTTGCAATACCCTGCCATGTGGCTAGCTATCTGTATATGGACATGTTGGATTCATTTGCCATGTATCTAGCTCTCTGTACATGGATATGTTGGACTGGTCTGATAAGTATGTAGCTCTCTGTATATGAACATAGTGGACTTGTCTGCCATATAGCTAGCTCTCAGTGAATGGACACATTGGACACATCTGCCATGTAGCTAGAAGTCAGTATATGGAAATGTTGCACTACTCAGCCATGTAACTAGCTCTCTGTATATGGACATTTTGGAATCATCTGCCATGTAGCTAGCTCTTTGTACATGGATATGTTTGACTGATCTGCGAAGTAGGTAGCTCCCTGTAAATGAACATATTGGACTTGTTTGCCATGTAGGTGGCTCTCAGTCTATGGACAAGATGGACTCATCTGCCATGTAACTAGTACCCTGAGTATGGACATGTTGGACTATTCTGCCATATAGCTAGCTCTCATTATATGAACACGTTGGACAGATCTGGCAAGTAGCTAGACCTCTGTATATGGAAATGCTGCATTACTCTGCCATGTAGCTTGTTCTCTGTATATAGACAAGTTGGACTAATCTACCTTGTAGATAGAACTCTGTATATAGAAATGTTGCAATACCCTGCCATGTACATTACTCTCTGGATATGGGCATTTTGGACTCATCTGCCATGTAGCTAACTCTCTGTACATGGATATTTTGGACTGATCTACCATGTAAGTAGCTCACAGAATATGGACAAGTTGGATATATCTGCCATGTAAGTAGAACTCTGTATATGCAAATGTTGCACTACTCTGCAATGTAGCTAGCTCTCTGTATATAGACAAATTGGACTCATCTCCTTCATAGCTAGAACTCTGTATATGGAAATGTTGCACTACCCTGCCATGGGGATAGCTCTCTGAATATGGACATTTTCGACTCGTCTGCCATGTAGCTAGCTCTTTGTACATGGATATGTTACACTGATCTGCAAAGTAGGTATCTCTCTGTAAATGAACATATTGGACTTGTCTGCCATGTAGCTAGCTCTCAGTATACGGACATATTGGACTCATTGCCATGTAGCTAGTACCCTGTATATGGACATGTTGGACTGCTCTGCCATGTAGCTAGCTCTCAGTGTATGGACACGTTGGACACAACTTCCATGTACCTAGTACTCTGTATATGGAATTGTTGCACTACTCTGCCATGTAGCAGGCTCTCTGTAAATAGACAAGTTTTATTCATCTGCCTTGTACCTAGAACTCTGTATATGGAAATGTTTAATGTAGCTAGCTTTCTGTAAATGGTCATTTTGGACTCGTCTGCCATGTAGGTAACTCTCGGTATATGAACACCTTTGACACATCTGCCCTGTAGCTGGAACTCTGTATATGGAAATGTTGCACTTCTCGAAGTGTAGCTAGTTGTCTGTATATGGACATTTTGGACTCGTCTGCCACGTAGCTAGCTCTCTGTACATGGATATGTTGGACTGATCTGTCAAGTAGGTAGCTCGCTGTATATGAACATATTGGAATTTTCTGCCATGTAGCTACCTCTCAGTATATGGACATGTTGGACTCATCTGTCATGTATCTAGTAACCTGTAAATGAACATGTTGGAATACTCTGGCATGTAGCTAGCTCACAGTATGGATAATTTGGACTCATCTGCTTTGTAGCTAGAACTCTGTATATGAAAATGTTGCACTACCCTGCCATGAAGATAGCTCTCTGTACATAGATAAGTTGGACTCATCTGCCTTGTAACTACAACCTTGTATATCGAAATGCTGAACTACACTTCCATGTAGCTAGCACTCTGTATACGGACATTTTGGACCCGTCTGCCATGTACCTTGTTCTCTGTACATGGATACGTTGCACTGATCTGCCATGTAGGTAGATTTCAGTATATGGACAAGTTGGATTTCTCTGCCTGGTAGGTAGAACTCTGTATATGGAAATGTTGCACTACCCTGACATGTAGCTAGCTCTCTGTATATTGACAAGTTAGACTCATCTGTCATCTAGCTAGAACTCGGTATATGGAAATATTTCACTACCCTGCCATGTAGCTAGCTCTCTGTATATGGATATTTTGGACTCGTTTGCCATGTACCTAGCTCACTGTACATGGATATATTGGACTGATCTTCAAAGTAGGTAGCTCTCTGTATATGAACAATTTGGACTCATCTGCCATTTAACTTGAACTCTGTATATGGAAATGTTGCACAACTCTGCCATGTAACTATCTCTCTCTATATAGACAAGTTGGAATCATCTACCTTGTAGTTAAAATTCTGTATATGGAAATGTTGCACTCCCCTGCCATGTAGCTATCTCTCTACATATGCACATATTGGACTTGTCTACCATGTAGCTAGCTCTCTGTATATGCACATATTGAACTTGTCTGCTATGTAGCTAGCTCTCAGTATCTGGACATGTTGGACTCATCTGCCTTGTTGCTAGAACTCTGTATATGGAAATGTTGCACTACCCTGCCATGCAGCTAGCTCTCTGTATATGGACATCTTGGACTCGTCTGACATGCAGTTAGCTCTCTGTGCATGAATTTTTGGGGCTGATCTGCCATGTAGGTAGCTCTCAGTATATGGGCAAATGGACTCATCTGACTTGTAGCTAGAACTCTGTATATGGAATTGTTGCAATACCTGGCCATGTAGCTAGCTTTCTTTATATGGAAATTTTGAACATGTCTGCCATGTAGATTGCTCTCTGTACATGGATATGTTGGACTGATATGCCAAACATATTGGACTTGTCTTTCATGTAGCTAGCTCTCAGTATATGGACTTGTTGGAGTCATCAGCCAGGTAGCTAGTACTCTTTATATGGACATGTTTGACTACTCTGCCATTTAACTAGCTCTCAGTATATGGACACGTTGGACACATCTGCCATGTAGCTAGAACACCATATATGGAAATGTTGCACTACCCTGCCATATAGCTAGCTCTCTGAATATAGACAAGTTGTACTCATCTGCCTTGTAGCTAGAACTCTCTATATGGAAATGTTGCACTACCCTGTCATAAATTTAGCTCTCTGTATATGAACATATTGGACTTGTCTTTATTGTAGATAGCTCTCAGTATATGGACACGTTGGACACATCTGCCATGTAGCTAGAACTTTGTATGTGGAAATGTTGCACTCGTCTGGCATGTAGCTAGCTCTCTGTAAATGGACATGTTGGACTACTCTGCCATGTAGCTAGCTCTCTGTATATAAACATAATGAACTTGTGTCTTGTCACGCCCACTCCGAAGGAATCTGCGTGACAAAGGTCGCTGGATTGGAGGCATTGACTTCAAAGGGAGCAAGCCCCTCGGAGTTGTTCCAGCTAGATTTATAGTCAGCCTTTAAATTTCTTGCTTTAATATATATATGTGTGTTTTTCTTGTGCTTCCATAGCAGACCCCTAAATGATGTTGTTTTAATAATCATACCCAACCCCTGTTTTAATAAAGTCGTGCTCTGAGAA
>NW_006409189.1:155212-159442 GCF_000296735.1 Chrysochloris asiatica | reverse complement strand
ATATGGACATTTTGGATCGTCTGACATTTAGTTAGCTCTCTGTACATGGATACGTTGGACTGATCTCCCATGTAGGTAGATTTCAGTATATGGACAAGTTGGACTTATCTGCCTGGTAGGTAGAAAACTGTATATGGAAATGTTGCACTACCCTGTCATGTAGCTAGCTCTCTGTACGTGGAAATGTTGGACTGATCTTCCAAATAGGTAGCTTTCTGTATATGAATATATTGGCCTTGCCTGCCATATAGTTAGCTCTCAGTATATGGACAGGTTGAACTTATCTGGCATGTAGCTAGTAGCCTATATAAGGGCATGTTGGACTGCTCGGCACTGTAGGAAGCTCTCAGTTTATGGACACATTGGACACATCTTCCATGTAGCTAGCCCTCTGTATATGGACATTTTGTACTTGTCTGCCATGTAGGTAACTCTCTCTACATAGATATGTTGGACTGATCTTCCAAGTAGGTAGCTTTCTGTATATGAACATATTGGACTTGTCTGCCATGTAGGTAGCTCTCAGTATATAGACACATTGGACATATTTCCCATGTAGCTAGAACTCTGTATATGGAAATGTTGTCCTACTCTGCCATGTAGCTATCTCTCTGTATATAAAAAAGTTGGACTCATCTGCCTTGTAGCTAGAAGTCTGTATATGGACATATTTGACTTGCCTGCCATGTAGCTAGCTCTCTGTGCATGGATATGTTGGACTGAACTGCCAAGTATGTAGCTTTCTGTATATGAACATATTGGACTTGTCTGCCATACAGTTAGCTCTCTGTACATATGTATGTTGGACTGATCTGCCAAGTAGATAGTTCTCTGTATATGAACATATTGGACTTGCCTGCCATGTAGCTAGCTCTCAGTATATAGACATGTTGGACTCATTAGCCATGTAGTTAGTACCTTTTTATGCAAATGTTGGACTTATCTGCCATGTAGCTAGCTCTCAGTATATGAACACTTTGGACTCATCAGCCATGTAGCTTGAACTCTGTATTAGGAAATGATGCATTACTCCAAAATGTAGCTAGCTCTCTGTATATAGACAAGTAGGATTCATCTGCCTTGTAGCTAGTACCCTGTATATGGACATGTTGGACTACTCTGCATTGTAGCTAGTACCCTGTATATGGAAATGTTGGACACATCTGCCATGTACTAGAACTATGTATATGGTAATGTTGCCCTACCTTGCCATGTAGCTAGCTCTCTGTATATGGACATTTTGGACTGGTCTGCCATGTAGCTACCTCTCTGTACATAGATATGTTGGACTGATTTGCCAAGTAGGTAGCACTCTCTATATGAACATATTGGACTTGTCTGCCATGTAGCTAGCTTTCAGTATATGGACATGTTGGACTCATCTGCCGTGTAGCTGGTACCCTGATATATGGACCTGTTTTGACAACTCTGCCATGTAGCTAACTCTCAGTATATTAACACTTTGGACTCATCTGCCATGTAGCTTGAACTTTGTATATGGAAATGATGCACTACTCTGCCATATAGCTATCTCTCTGTATATAGACAAGTTGGACTCATATGCCTTGGGGCTAGTACCCTGTATGTTGACATTTTGGACTACTCTCCCATGTAGCTAGCTCTCTGTATATGGACATTTCGGACACATTTGCCAGATAGCTAGAACTCAGTATATGGAAATGTTGCACTTCCCTGCTATGTAGCTAGCTCTCAGTATATGGACATGTTAGACTCATTAGCCAGGTAGCTAGTAATCTTTATATTGACATGTTGTACTACTCTGCCACCTAGCTAGCTCTCAGTATATAGAGAAGTTGAACTCATCTGTCTTGTAGCTTGAACTCTGTATATGGAAATGTTGCACTACTCTGCCGTGTAGCTAACTCTCAGTATATGGACATGTTGGACTCATCTGCCATGTAGCTAGTACCCTGTATATGGACATGTTGGACTACTCTGCATTTTAGGTTGTTGTTGTTGTTGTTGTTAAGTGCCGTCGAGTCGGTTCCGACCCATAGCGACCCTGTACATGGTTTCTGAGGGTGTAAATCTTTACGCGAGTAGAAAGCCTCATCTTTCTCCTGCGGAGCGGCTGGTCGTTTTGAACCGCTGACCTTAAGTTTCGCAGCCCGATTCGTAACCACTATGCTACCAGAGCATTGTAGGTAGTACCCTGTATATGGAAACGTTGGACACATCTGCCATGTACTAGAACTATGTATATGGAAATGTTGCCCTACCCTTCCATGTAGCTAGCTCTTTGTATATGGACATTTTGACTTATCTGCCATGTAGCTATCTCTCTGTACATAGATATGTTGGACTGATCTGCCAAGTCGGTAGCAATCTGTATATGAACATATTGGGCTTGTCTGCCATGCAGCTAGCTCTCAGTATATGGACATGTTGGACTCATTAGCCAGGTAGCTAGTACTCTTTATATAGAAATGATGAGCTTCTCTACCATGTAGCTAGCTCTCAGTATATGAACACTTTGGACTCATCTGCTTTGTAGCTTGAACTCTGTATATGGAAATGTTGCACTACTCTGCCATGTAGCTAGTTCTCTGTATATGCACATTTTGTATTCATCTGACATGTAATTAGTTCTCTGTATATGGACATGTTAAACTCATCTGCCATGTAGATAGTACTCTTTATAAGGACATGTTGGACTGATCTGCCACATAGCTAGCTCTCAGTATATGGACATGTTGGACGCATTAGCTAGGCAGCTAGTACTCTTTATATGGACATGTTGGACTGATCTGCCATGTAGGTAGCTCTCTATACATGGATATGTTGTACTGATCTACCAAGTAGGGAGCTCTCTGTATATGAACATATTGGACTTGTCTGTCATGTAGATAGCTCTCAGTATATGGACAGGTTGCACTCATCTGACATATAGCTAGTTCCCTATATATGGGCATGTTGGACTACTCTGCCATGTAACTAGCTCTCTGTATATAGACACGTTGGACACATCTGCCTTGTAGCTAGAACTCTGTATATGGAAATGTTGCACAACTCTGTCATGTAGCTAGCTCTCTGTATATAGACAATTTGAACTCATCTGCCTTGTAGCTAGAACTCTGTATATGGAAATGTTGCACTACCCTGCCATGAGGCTAGCTCTCTGTATATGGACATTTTGGACTTGTCTGCCATGTAGCTAGCTCTATGTACATGGATATGTTGGATTGTTCTGCCAAGTAGGTAGTTCTCTGTATAAGAACATATTGGACATGTCTGCCTTGTAGCTCGCTCTCAGTATATGGACATGTTGGATTCATTAACCAGGTAGCTAGTACTCTTTTATGGACATGTTGGAATACTCTGCCATGTAGCTAGCTCTCAATATATGAACACTTTGGACTCATCTGCCATGTAGCTAGAACTCTGTATATGGAAATGATGTACTGCTCTGCCATGTAGCTAGCTCTCTGTATATGGACATTTTGGACTCGTCTGACATGTAACTAGCTCTCTGTACATGGATATGTTGGCCTCATCTGCCAAGTAGGTAACTCTCTGCATATGAACATGTTGGACTTGTCTGCCATGTAGCTAACTCTCAGTATATGGACATGTTGAACTCATCTGCCATGTAATAGTACCCTGTATATGTAAATGTTGGACTGCTCTGCCATGTAGCTAGCTCTCAGTATATGTACATCTGCCATGTAGCTAGAACTCTCTATAAGGAATTGTTGCACTACTCTGCCATGTAGCTAGCTCTCAGTATATGGACACATTGGACACATCTGCCATGTTGCTAGAACTCTGTGTAAGGAAATGTTGCACTACTCTGCCATGTAACTAGCTCTGTGTATATAGACAAGTTGTACTCATCTGTCTTGTAGCTAGAACTCTGTATATGGAAATGTGGCACTAACCTGCCATGTAGCAAGCTCTCTGTATATGGACATTTTGAACTGATATGCCTTGAAGCTAGAACTCTGTATATGGAAATGTTGCACTACTCTGACATGTAGCTAGGTCTCACTATATAGACATGTTGGACTCATCTGCCATGTAGCTAGTACCCTGTATATGGAAATGTTAGGCTACACTGCCATGTAGCAAGCTCTAAGCAAACGAACACGTTGGACACATCTTCCATGTAGCTACAACTCTGTATTTGGAAATGTTGTATTACCTGCCATGTAGCTAGCTCTCTGTATATGGTTATTTTGGACTCGTCTGTCATGTACCTAGCTCTCTGTA